>NW_023411521.1:92999-197080 GCF_903995425.1 Onychomys torridus | reverse complement strand
ATAAACATTTATAAATACTATTTTGGGAATTTGGGCATAGCTTCTCATACTATTTCCTGTTGTTTGGGGGGCACTAGTAATCTTATGGCAATCCTCAGAAAATTAAGAATTTAGTTAAATATTCCCTTTGGTCTGTGAGAATGGATTGTTTTAGCTAGTTGCTTTGAAGCTGATTTTGGACGTTAGATCATCTGAAGACCTCTCAAGGGTTTTTTCCTTGATCAAACCATATTAGCTTGGAAGCAATCCATAGGTTCTTATCTTCTGTGCAAACAAAAGCAGAACCCCTTTTTCAAAAGCAACATAAACCTACACACAAATTTTGAAGTCAAGTTACCTTTAAAATGTATATACTGACTTACCCTGTCAGCCTTTACAATCAAAAGTCTTTCTGTAGTTAAAAATTCTAAAGAGTATATAATCTAGACTCTGTATATGATTTCCATCTTTACATACCCTATTTTATACTATATTTACTGTCTCTTTAAATATTTTATTTTTAAAACCTATGTATTATTATATAACTTCATATTCCTTTTTCTCTCCCAAGCCTATGTACATTTTTACATACATTGTGAATATTTTAGAATTTTAATCCATCAGAATCTATCTTATTGTGAATCTATAATTCTTCTCTGACCAGGAGAGATTTCAAACTGTTAAACTGCATGGCTAGAATGAAAATCAGCAGCCTTGGTTACTGACTCCAACAATATCAGGTACCCAACATGGTGGAGATAATTTACTGCCAGCTCTGGAAGCCATGCTCTCTGCTGACTCTAGAGGCAGTGGGTCAATGTCTCTATCGAGGAGCATGTAACTCAGAAATTTATTTCATCTATACTAGCAAAAGTTAAATCTACCACATATCATGCTGTGCAGCTTGGAGATATGACTGTGTTCCATGGTGGGAATCCACCATACCATGCTCTAGACAACATGATGTGAATCCACCATACTGTAGCCCAAACTTGTATTCCACAACTTGACTGAGAGATAAAACTAGGAAGTTATTTTTAGATACATTTTAGAATCTATTTTTGGAAATTCTTGCTACTACATCTGGGTGCCAAATGCAGTCAGAAGTTTTCTCCAGTCTTGCCTAGGTCTCCATGATTCTACAAAATCTCTTCCACTCATGGTCCCAGATCTGCTTGGACCCAAGTAAACATATATTATTATTTACAAACTGTATGGTCTATGGCAGCCCACTCACTAGCTATCTCTTATATCTGGAATTAATCCATTTCTATTAATCTATGTTTTGCCATATGTTCTGTGGCTTACCAGTCTGTTGGCATGTTTTCCCTTGGTCAGCAGGCTGGTGTCTCTCCAGACTCTTTCTTTTTCCTTTCTGCTTCTCTCATTGGATTTTCTGTCTGCCTCTAAGCTGCCTTGCCTTAGGCCAAAGCACTTAATTTATCAACCAATGGGAACAAAATATACTCACAGCCTATAGAAAGACATCCCCCAGCAAGCTACATTTTAATTGAACTAAATATCTGCTTAAAAAGAGAGAAACCAGTCTTGGTACTAGAAGCTTATTTATCTGTGCAATGCCAATAAAGTTGTGGTTATTAGAGGAATACCTGCAAATACCAATAATTTGAACCAGAACCAACCCTGTTAATCAATAAACATTTGGGCTTATACTTACTTGTCAGTGTAGGCTACACATATCAATAAATAAATTTCTATTTCCAATAGATGAAGTCCTCTACAGAAAACCTCAGCTAATTAATTATCATACAGGGAGATCACAGGCACAATGGACATATTTGCAAAATAATGATTGGACCTAAGTCATAGAGAATATTGTAGAATTGGTAACAGAAAGATGCATCAGCCAGAGGCTCAGTGACTTTGCTCTGAATTTTTTTTCTCCTGTAAAGTTGAAGTTATAGTCATTTATTAACAGTAACATAGCTTCCTAAACATGATCTGAATAAACACAGCAGTGATTGTCATGCCAAGAAGAGCAAGGTAAAGCCCACAAGTCCTCAACTTTACACAAAATACAATAGGCAACCAAGGATTACACAGAATGGAAAAAAAGTCTTCCTAAAGAAAGAGCACAACAACTGTTTACCTAATACATAAGTTATAATTACAGAAAAAATAATTTCCAAACACAGAGTTGAAACAGGTTTTCTTGCTCATTACCAACATTATTAATTGGTTAACATGGCCAATTGTTTGGTGGGGATCCAGAACTTCTGACAGAGACTCAACTGTTAAATAGGTGAACCTTTATGAACTGTGTTCAGAAGCTCCATTTTTGAGAGGTTGTAAGCACAGGAAGGCCCTAACCAGTTGATGATACAATTGTGATCTAACCAGAGTTGTAGTTAGTCTCTTTGTTCATACAATTTCCAGGCAATGAATAAAATTTTGTAGACATGATCTCACCATAATGGACTGAAATAAGAGAAACATAAGAAAAATGTCAGCCTTTCATCATTTGCTGACATTTCATGTGCAATTTTCTTAGAGCAATGCAGTTCAGTAGACCATCTCCAGTAAATTTATATTTCTTGTTAGAACACTTCCTTATAGGAATATGTCAGCAGGGATGAGATTTCACAACTACATTAGACACACAAACAGACATAAGCAAAAAGTTAATCTGAGATTCACTCTTTAAAACATAATTTTAGTTTAATATACTTGAAGTTAAATGGAAAACCACATCCCGAATAGGTGATTAGAAGCAGTAATATGTGAAATACTGTCTGTAGTATTATAGTATTCATTAAGGACCTATAAATAATTCATTCATATAATATGCCAAATTTATTTTCTATTCAAATCCATGCCCTAGTAATAGTAAAACATCCATTTAGCAGTGAGGCAACTGAGCCTGGGTCCCACCGCTGGACACAGGCCACTGCAGGAGGATTTGACCAACTTGGCCCCAGTTTCCTGCCAATTGGCAGGGCCTGCGGTAAGGCTCCCCTTTTCTAAGACTGTAGGCAGACACTGCAGTCTCCACACCCTGCCCCCACAGCCATTTGCCCCAGACCCCTAGCTACTTCCTGAAACTCTGAGACAAGGCCCCAGCTTCCATCCTGCCCTGGAACTCCAATCTGGACCAGAGGTGAGTGCTGGGGTTATAGTCAGAGAGGAAACTGCACCTGGGTCCCACTGCTGGACACAGGCCACTCCGGGAGGACCTGACCAACTTGGCCCCAGTTTCCTGCCAATCAGCAGGCCCTGGGGGAAGGCTCCCCTTTTCCAAGACTGCAGGCATACACTGTAGTCTCCACACCCTGCCCCCACACCCATCTGCTGGAGACCCCAGCAACTTCCTGAGAATCAGAGACCAGCCCCAAGCTTCCATTCTGCCCTGGAACTCACATCTGGACCAGAGACCACAGGAACTCCCATCTGGACAAGAGGAGCTCCCATCTGGACAAAATAAGGAGACCCCAGGGATTTCCCGAGACTCAGAGTCCAGCCCCCGAGCTACTATCTGGCCAGCACTCTCATCTGGACCAGCGATCCCATCTGGCACAGAACTCCCATCTGGACCAGAAAGAGGCACCCTAAATCTGTCAACTTTCTCTGGAACAAGTACACTGGTAAGAACAAGAATGAACACAAGAGGAAATGGGCAGACATCAAGGCAGAAGTACATACAACAAAACAAAGAGCAATACAGCATCACCAGAACCTAGCCCTTCTCCAACAGCTAGATCTGAACATCATGGAATGGAAGAAGAAGAAGAAGAAGAAGAAGAAGAAGAAGAAGAAGAAGAAGAAGAAGAAGAAGAAGAAAACAACCTTATAAGTAACATCATGAAGAGGCTAGAGCCTTATATAGAAGAAATAAAAAATAAAGTAGAGGAACAGATGAACAAAAAATAGGAAGAACGGTATAAAAAACTAGAGGAAAGGACAATTAAAGCAGAAGAAAACAATAAATACTTGAATGAAAATCATGAAAAAGTAAGGGAGACAATCCAAGACCTGAAGAGGGAAATAGAAAAAGTGAAGAAGACACTGGCAGAAGGAATGTTGGAAATAGAAAATCTGAGTAAACAAACATGAACTTCAGATGCAAGTATAACCAACAAATGCAAGAGATGGAAGAGAGGATCTCTGGTGTTAAGATACGGTAGAAGAAATAGATTCATCAGTCAAAGTAAACACTAAAACCAACAAAAACATGACCCAAAATGTCCAAGAAAATTGGGACACGATGAAAAGACCAAACCTACAAATAATAGGGATAGAGGAAGGAGAAGAATACCAACTCAAAAGCACAGAAAATATATTTAACAAGATCATAGAAGAAAAATTTCCCACCTTAAAGAACGCAATGCCTATGAAGATACAAGAAGCCTATAGAACACCAAACAGACTAGACCCCCCCAAAAGTCCCCTCAACACATAATAATTAAACAGCTAAACGTACAGAATAAAGAAAGAATACTAAGGGCAGCAAAGGAAAAAGCCAAGTGACTTATAAAGGCAAACCCATCAGAATAAAACCTGATTTCTCAATGGAGACTTTGAAAGCCAGAAGGACCTGGTCAGATATAATGCAGACACTAAGAGACCATGGATGCCAGACTAGAATAATATACCTAGCAAACCTTTGAATCATCATAGATGGAGTGAACAAGATCTTCCAAGACAAAACCAGACTTGAACAATACTTATCCACAAACCCAGCCCTACAGAAAGCACAAGAAGGAAAATTCCAACCTAAGGAAGGCAGATACACCCATAAAAATACAGGCAATAGATAACACCACAGCAGTAAACCCCAAAGAAGAGAAGTACACACACACTACCACCAAAAAATAAAAATAACAACAGGAACGAACAATCACTGGTTATTAATATCCCTTAATATCAATGGACTTAATTCACCTATAAAAAGACACAGACTAACAGAATGGATATGAAAACAGGACCCACCTTTCTGCTGCATACAAGAAACACAACTCAAATTCAAAGACAGACACCTCCTAAGAATAAAAGGCTGGGAAAAGATTTTCCAATCAAATGGTGTTCAGAAGCAAGCTGGTGTAGCCATCCTAATATCCAGCAAAAAAGACTTCAAACTAAAATCAATTAAAAGAGATGATGAAGGACATTACATACACATCACAGGAAAGATCCACCAAGATGAAGTTTCAATTCTGAACATTTATGCTCCAAACATAAGGGCACCCACATATGTAAAAGAAATATTACTACAGCTTAAATCACATATAAAACCCCACACATTAATAGTGGGAGACTTCAACACCCCACTTTCAGCTCTGGACAGATTGGCCAAATTGAAACTTAACAGAGAAATAATGGAGTTATCTGATGCTGTGGATCAAATGGACTTAATCTATATCTACAGAACATTCCACCCAAACAAAAAAGAATATACCTTCTTCTCAGCACCCCTTGGAACCTTCTCTGAAATCAACCACATACTTGGCCACAAAGCAAATCTCAAAAGATACAATACAATTGGAATAACCTCCTGTGTTCTATCAGACCACCATGGTTTAAAGTAAGATTTCAAAAACAGAAAAAACTACAGAAATCCTACAATCTCATGGAAACTGAATAATGCTCAAATGAATCACCAATGGGTTAAGGAAGAAATAAAGAATGTCAATGTGTAGAAGGCTCCAAATAGATCCATATCTGTCACCATGCACAAAACTTCAATCCAAGAGGATCAAAGACCTCAACATAAATCCAGCTACTCTGAATCTGATAGTAGAGAAAGTAGGAAGTACTCTTGAATGCATTGGCACTGGAGATCACTTTCTAAATATAACACCAGTAGCACAGACACTGAGAGAAACAATCAATCAATGGGACCTGTTGAAACTGAGATGCTTTTGTACAGCAAAGGACATGGTCAACAAGACAGAGCGACAGCCTACAGAATGAGAAAAGGTCTTCACCAACCCCACATCTGACAGCGGGCTGATATCCAGAATATATAAAGAACTCAAGTAATTAGACGTGAAAATGCCCAACAGTCCAATTAAGAAATGGGCTATAGAAATAAACAGAGAATTCTCCACAGAGGAAGTTCAAATGGCTGAAATACATTTAAGGAATTGCTCAACATCCCTAATTATCCAGGAAATGCAAATCAAAATGACTCTGAGATACCACCTTACATCTGTCAGAATGGCTAAGATCAAAAGCACAGAAGACAGCTTATGCTGGAGAGGATGTGGAGCAAGGGGAACTCTCCTCCTCTGCTGGTGGGAATGCAAGCTTGTACAGCCACTTTGGACATCAATATGGTGCTTCCTTAGAAAATTGGGAATCCATCTCCCCCAAGACCCAGCTGTAGCACTCTTGGGCATATACCCAAGGAATGCTCAATCATACCACAAGGGCATTTGCTCAGCTATGTTTGTATCAGCTTTGTTTGCAATAGCCAGAACTTGGAAACAACCTAGATGCCCTTCAACTGAAGAATGGATAAAGAAAATATGGTACATATACACAATGGAGTACTACTCAGCAGAGAAAAACAATGACATCCTGAGGTTTGCAGGCAAATGGATGGATCTAGAAAAAATCATCCTGAGTGAGGTAACCTAGACTAAGAAGCACAAACACAGTATGTACTCACTCATAGGAGGATACTAGATGTAAAACAAAGATGACTAGACTGCTACACAACTCCAGAGAGGCTATCTAGAAAATGGGACTCTAGGAAAGACACAGGGATTGCCCAATGACAGAGAAATGGATGAGATCTACATGAACAACCTGGACGACAGTGGGAGTAATGAAGGGCAAGATTTGAGGGCAAGAAAGCTCAGGGGAGCAGGAGATCCCAGCTGGATCAAGAACAGAAAGGAGGGACGAGGAATAACAGACCACGATAAATGAAGACCACATGAGAATAGGAATAGGCAGAGTGCTCCAGAGGTCCCCAGAAACCCCCAATGATATATCATCTGTAGTCTGCTGGCAATGGTCGAGAGAAAGCTTGATTTTACCTAGTCTGGTGATCAGATGACTAAACACCCTAACAGTCGTCTTGGAACTCTCATCCAATAACTGATGGAAGTGGATGCAGAGATCCTCAGCCAGGCCCCAGTTGGAGCTCCAGGTGTCCAACTGTAGAGAAAGAGGCGTGTCTGCAAGAGCATAAATTATTGGATCTAAGATTGGAAAAAGCACAGGGACACATAGCCAAATGAATGGAAGCACATGAATTATGAATCAAAGGCTTGAAGCCCCCAGCTGGATCCAGCAATTTGGACAAGTGAGACAATTGAATTGCTTGATCTGTTTGGGAGGCACCCAGGTTGGGGGACCAGGATCTGTCCTTAGTACATGTGCTGGCTGTTTGAAACCTTGGGCTTACACTGGGGACACTTTGCTCAGTCTGGAAGGAGGTGACAGGACCTGCCTGTACTGAATCCACCAGGTTTAAATGAATCCCCAGGGGTGCCTTGATCCTGGAGGACATGGGAATACTGGGGAATGGTTGGGGGGAATGTGGGGGTGGGAGGGGGGAAGACAGTGGAACCCATGGCTGATGTATAAAATTTAAAACAGATTATAATAAAGGAAAAAATTTTTAAAAAAGAAAAAAAAGAAGAGAAAAAGAAAAACCAGAATGTACAGACAAAACCACTTTTGATACTTATATCATTGTCTTTTGTCTAGGTGTCCAACAGTTTGTTAACTCGTCTCCTTTTGGTATACCTGTAGGTTATTGTCTTCCCTTAGCATGGCAGTGGTTCATATCCACACAAAAATCTATAGATTCTTCAGTCCTATACCAAATGGCAAAATACAGTTATCTCTCCGTATTCCATTTTTATTTAAAGGGGGTTGATTATAAATGCAATCTCTTTCAAAAAAAGGGAGATAGTGTAGATATGATAGGATAAAGGGTAGCTTATTTAATCTATTTTAAAGAGCAACAACTTGTTTAAAATATTTTACTTTGTTATAGATTTTAGTTTATTAATACATATTTAATGCTAATTTTGTTATATTGTATATATATCTACTCTTGTTTAAGGTATTATATTTATGCAACTCATTCAAATTGTATTATATAATTAAGAAATACAGATAATAGTCATGTAGGATAATCAAACCTATATTGATGTGAGTTAATTAAGTTTTTAGGTATGTCAATGTATATTTCATCCAGTTAGGTAATCTTCAAACATTTCAAAGACTTATAGAATATGTTGCCTGGACAATTTTAGATCTTTGTCAAAGTAAGCATCAGAACTCCTTGGTTCTGTGTCTGTTCTGTAGGAACTCAAAGAATCAGAATAGGCTTATTGCTTCCCAGAAACTCCCATTTCTGGAGCCCTACACCTTGAAGGCGCAGTTCAAGCCTACCTCCTCCAGGAAACACTCCATCTCCTACCAAGGCTCAATGTGGCTTCCCATGGAAGATGTATTTCTTGCATTCTTAAACTGGGACCAAAGGCAAGTTTCCTTTTGCCTCTCTCTGGTCTCTCTATTCCCTTTTCCAAGCAGCTTGCTTCATCTTGCTACCATGTCTATAGGTGAACCATAAAGGGACTAAATAAGTGCCCCAGAGTCTGCTGGTATCACCACAACACTGATAATATCATAGGCGAAGATAGGTCTCTCCAGGACAATAGAATTGTATTGGACTGCTATTATTACAGCTTTGCCTACTTGCTAACTACCTCACTTCAAGTTGTCTTTCCTAGAAGCCACTTCTAAATTACAGGGGAAACTTCAGCATCTCTTCCTTCTAAAGCCAGAGATCTAGCAATGCTTCACTACAAACTTTTTTCTTGTGTGGGGTGTTTAAGGCATATTGCAAAGGAATGGCTCTTCCCCACCTCAAGATTCATAACCAATGACATGAAATAGGCTGTTGGGATATTAGGTCAGGATGGTGGAGAGGAAAGAAAAATCCCTGGAAATAAACAAATCCTGAAGAAAATCTATTACTATAATTAATGAGGAAATTCCATGTAATTTATTTGGTAATCAAGAGAGATATATTTCTGAGATAATTTATAACCAATAGGGCTTGGTTACAGGATCCAACAGAGGTGAGGTTCCATCTAGCACAGAACTCTGACTTGGTTTCCCATCCAGATTCTAAGATCATCAAAAATTCAAAAGAGGCCACAGATATTTCCATCCTGAATCTTACAGGGCACCCTCGCAACCAGTCCCCAGGGGCAGGCCAGCCCCAGGGGCATATCACCGCCAGGTGTTCCAGTTACCTGTTATCACTCAAGGGGGAGTGTTTCAAGGCTAATGCTGGAACAGCTGTCCACTATATCTTCTCCCTTTTGTCTAAATAAGAAGATTCTAATCTAATAATAATACTATTTACAATAGAGGAGATTGCAAAATTGTGTCTTGGAGGAATAAGGGATAATGAGCTATACAAAATGAAACTATACCTACAAGAAGAATACCAAACAAGAAACACATATTAAAATCCATAAAATTCTTAGACATAGGTATCTGGAACTTTACAAAAGTCCTTCTAAAAGATGTCCTACCTTGCAGGACCTGAAACTAACACTTAATATGTTCCAGCTAAGATGCAAGAAGATTGTAATTATGACCGTCATTCTCCAATTCCATCAAAGACATGACAAGGAATACAATAATACCTGAGAAACAAGAGAAGGATACAGCAACTTTCAGGAGTCTTGCAAGAGTAGACAGAGACAGCTGCCAGCCTAGACAGTCACCTGGAATTTCCCAGTATCATTGGTGCATTAAAATTGTCTACAGGCCTAGAAAATCTGTCAGACTACTTTTATGAGCAGTTTTTTTTGAAAGACTATCCTACCTTGTCATGGCAGGGGTCAATGTTCACTTTTCCTTGTTTCCTGGTCACACCAAAGGGACAATATTCATACTGTTAATAGTCAAGGCAAGGGCATTTTCTTGTCTAATAGGCAATTTTTGTGCCTAAAAGAAGACAAACTTCAAAATGGAATTGTCTCAGAAGCCCAACATTCTCTTTGAATCAGATTGATGCTGTCAAAGGGAAGTGCTGTGAGATACTGCTTTTGTGCACTGCATTAATAAAACACTGACTGGCCAGTAGCCAGGCAGGAAGTATAGGTGTGATAAACAGAGAAGGAGAGTTCTGGGAGGAAGAAGGCTTAGTCAGGGGAAGCCAGCCTGCCATCCAAGGAGCAGCATGTATAGGCACTCAGGTAAAGTCACGAAATGTGTGGTGACATATAGATGATCAGAAAGGGGCCAAGTTTAAGTGTAATAGTTGGTAGGCCTGAGCTAATGGCCAATCAGTTTAAATTAATGTAAGCCTCTAAGTGTTTTTAGTTAGTTTCTGAGTGTCTGCAGACCTTGTAAGACACAAGAAAAATCCAGCTGCTAAAATTCTTGGATTGTTACACTGGAAGAGGGGCTCACAACAACACACAGCATCTATTTTCACATTGGTTCCATTCCATGTAGCACACTCAACATGCCACAGCCTGACAACTTCTTTGGGCCCCACCCTTGTGATGATACAAGTCAGACATACTACATCATCAGAGCATGGACAATGTAGACCAAGGAGTAAAGGAAGACCTCACAGGAGATGTCATATTTCAAGGCTATTGTAGAGGGTTGTGGTTCAAGGACTAGTCATTTAGCTCTATTGGTGTGCTGGGGATTCTTGTGGCTTGCATGCAAAAAGAGCTAGAACATTAGACTAATCTCCCAGCCAATCTTTCTGGTACTAAAATGTCTAGAGATTCATGTGCAAAGCAAGCACCTGCCTGAATCAATTTTGGGAATTAAGAACAAGAATCTTTTCATGGAGAGTGACTGAAAAGACATATGAGCCAAAACATAAATAAATAAAACAGGTACCACAGCATGTGTCCCAAAGAGCAGGGTCATGGGGTCTCTGCTTTTATCACTCTGGGTTCATCAGTAACACAGCTTTCTAGGTTTGGCCAGGGGCCATCCACCTATTCTGAGTAAACTCAGACTCCCCTCATCCCAAGCCTCATTCTTCATGTCCCCAACTTTGTTTCTGTGGTAACCCAAGCGACCTGAAACTGTGAAGGACTGCCAGTGAGAAATTTCATTCTTTTCTGATGGGACCCATAAGCCTAAGTGAATATTGACAAATATGCCACCCTATTAGGGCTTCTATCCTCTTTTCCAAGATCATGGCCTTTGCTTAAGTATCCATAGCACCAGAACCTCTTAATATAAATATCAAGACCTCTTCTCAGAAATCAGGTAGCTTCACTGCAGATAGGCATTTAGGTAAGAATAGATAGATAATCCCCATAGCAACATTTCCTTCTGGCTCAACAACCCATGATTAAAGTTCCCTCCCTGCTTGTGCCCCCCTTTGCCCCCACTTATATATGCCTTAAGAGGAAAATATAATTTTGGAGGTTGATCAGACATCCTGTCTTGCTCTCAATCTTTTGTGTCTCTTGTGCCTCTCATCCACTGGCCCTCCCTTCACATAGCCATTGAAAACCCTGCTGGCCAGGGTACTTTTCATGTAAAGGGACAGTAACTGTCTCTTGGATTCACACAGAGATTTTGGCAGCCAAACACATGGCAAACCAGTTCTTGCTTGGTAAGATGTTGGACTCATACAGCAATTGCCATTCTAGAGTGATGAAGGTAGGGAATGTACATGTTCATGGTCTTTTGTCAGGATGGGAGTCAAACCAGGAGTCCTGAGTCTCCACCTGATCTATCTTCTCACTGGCTAAACTTGAGAGATAGTTTTGCCCAACAAGGAAGTCAAAGTTAGAGGTTTGTTCTTTGTTCAAGAAGTATAATTGATTCCTGAATAGGGGTGTGGCTCCATTGTGGAAATCTTATCCTGCATGCATGGATGAGGCTAGTTTCATGCCCAGGAATGTAGGTCAGGTACCACAAAAGTTAGAGCTGCATAATACCAAAGGGTATGCACAAGAGACATGAAATTTAATAAGAGGGGTTACTTTTTCAAGCTGACAATGGCCAATCCAGTCACTTTGAAGAGGAGGAAAAATAAGCAGAGAGTTTTGCAGGAAACTTAAGGCACCTCTTCTAGAAGACTCCCACTGAGTCACATGCTGCAAATGCACAGAGAAAACTACATGACCAAAGATATCACTGGTAAGACAGGTTCTCTGGCCTTGCCCTGATGGGTGTTCGCACACCCCCAGGCTTCATCTTGCCTTTGAACCCTGAGGACCCCAACAAAAATCCCATATGCATTCTAGGCTCCTGTATCTACTCAGAGCCTCTGTGAGAACTCAGATGGACCTTGACTTGCATTTCTAGTCCTGGATGCTGAAAACATGGACAACTGACAACCTACCAGAAGTTCCTCTTTAAGCTGCCCTGCCTACCATTTCAAGCAAACCTACACTTTCAAATTCTTGAGAAACTGTGTGCCAGCATGTCAAAGAGGTGGGGAATTCTAAGGCCCCAACCCATCTGAGGGCTTGCTGGTGTTATTCACCTTGTTTGGCACATTCTCTTCTCCTAGTTCTCAAGAGCAGGGAGAACACTCCTAGCTAGGAGCTCAAGCTTGCAACAAGGGGATCAATAAGCTAGTGTATTGCAGGGATATCCTGAAGACATGCTACTCACATTGTCTTTTGTCTGGCCAAATGAGAGTGTCTTATTTTTGTGACCAGGTATCACTGGACTACCACCTCTCAGGATTTTTTAGTATTCCTTATCACTTTCCTGGGTTTGAGGATCCCATGCCTTTCCAGAATTTGTTTTTATGTACATGATGGAGGTTCAAACCCATGTCTTCAGACTTGTGGACCAACAGCTCAGACCGTCCACATAGCCCTGCTTGATGGTCATTAAATTGTCATGTCAGTGCTGACTTGTCTATTCAATTATTTTCTAAGTTGGATATTTTTTCACTACTGAGTGTGACAGTTTTCTGAAGTCAGTCTTTGTGGCAAGTTGTCAGCAGCCAGAGCCAGCAGTTATCATATCTCAGTGAGCAGATGTTCTAGATTAATTTTCATTATTTTATTGTATTTTATTTTTTCATTTTACATACCATCCACAGTTCCCCCTCTCTCCCTTCCTCTGATTCACCCCAACTGCATCTGCTATCCACTTGTCAGAGAGGGTAAAGCCTCACATGGGGAGTCAATGAATCCTGGCATATCAAGTTCAGACAGGGACTAACCCCCTCCCACACTGTTTCAAGACTGAGCAAGGCATCCTCTCATTATCTTGACCCCAGTGCTCATCTAATAACACACCCTTTCTTTGACTGGACTCCAGGATTTTGCCCAGTACTTAGATGTAGAACTCTGCATCTGCTTCCATCAGTTACTGGATATAGGTTCTATGATGAAATTTAGGGTTGTTGCTGCAGGCCACAAGACTATGAAATAGAGACTCAGTTGTATATGATAAATCTATACCTAGAAGGATCAAAAAACCCTTCAGGGAACTCTTGATGTTACTCAGCATTTAATATAACTGCTGTTTTCTGCTATCAATTTCTTGTCTGCTCATACTCTTAGGCCATAATGGCAAACACTGTAAGCTTCTCAGACCTACTCCTGATGTGAACTAGGTAACATCCTTACAGAGACAATGCCTGTCTCCTAGGATGTGTAAATACATTGCTTTTTTTCTTGTGCAAATGAAGCTCTGAACCTTCTTCCCTTCAAAGGCCAAATGGCATTCTATTGACTCAGAACAAAACAAATTTTACATAACAGGTGATGGAGGATTGAGGTAGAATTATTAGCTCAGATAAAAGTCACATGGCCAAACAAGAATGAACAATTTTATTTATTATATTTGTGTTTTAATGTTACACATCAGCCATGGGTTGCCCCTGTCCTCCCCCTCCCACCCACCCCACCTTCCCCCATCCCCTCCCCTCCATTCCCATCTCCTCCAGGGCCAAGACTCCCCTGGGGATTCATTCCAACCTGGAGTTTTCAGTACAGGCAGGTCCAGTCCCCTCCTTCCAGGCTGAGCAAAGTGTCCCTGTGTAAGCCCAAGGTTCCAAACAACCAGCTCATGCACTAAGGACAGGTCTGGGTCTCACTGCCTGGGTGTTGCCCAAACAGTTCAAGTTATTCAATTGTCTCATTTATCGAGAGGACCTGAACCAGTTGGGAGATCCACTGTCCCTGGCTCATAATTCATGTGCTTCCATTCGATTGGCTATTTGTCCCTGTGCTTTTCAAGTCTGGGTCTCAACAATTCACACTCTTACAGTCCCTCCTCTTTCTCCACAATTGGACTCCTGGAGCTCCACCTGGGGCCTGGCCAAGGATCTCTGCATCCACTTCCATCAGTTATTGGATGAGAGTTCCAGCACAACCTTTAGGTTGTTTGACCATCTGATATCCAGACTAGGTCAGATCAGGATTTCTCTGGACCATTGCCAACAGTCTATAGAGGATGTATCATTGTGGATTTCTGGGGAACACTCCAGCACTCTGACTATTCCTGTTCTCATGTTATTCCTTGTTCTCCCCTTCTGTTCTTGATCCAGCTGGGATCTTCTGCTCCACTAAGCTTTCTTTCCCTCGAACCTTGCCTTTCATTACTCCCACTGTCATCCAGGTTGTTCATGTAGATCTCATCCATTTCTCTGTCATTGGGCAATCCCTGTGTCTTTCCTAGAGTCCCATTTTCTAGGTAGCCCTCCCAGCCAGTAAACAAGTCTCTAGTCAAGAAAGTTTCTATTTTAGTAGACATTCTTCCACTCCCCTACAGTGTTGGTTAAGGCATTGGTGGTGCTGTTGGCTGTCCAGGTGCTAGTGGCAGCCATGCCAGAACAGGAGAGTGCTGGATGGAAGACTCAGTGTACCATAGTTATATTTTTAGAGCTTTATTGAGAGAGAGGGAGAGACGGGGAGAGGGAAAGAGACAGAGAGGGAGAGAAAGAGAGAAAGGACCACATGGAGAGAAGAGAGAGTATAGAAAATGGAAAGTGGGCACACAGAGGGCCCAACCAGCTTTTTTAGGCTGGGCTGCCTTTGCAGGTTGATGACATAATTAAGGAAAGAATCCTTCACATAGAAAACATCCTGTTTCTAATCTAAATCATGGTGTTCTTTCTGTGCACATTCTACCACACACTCATTATGCAGGGCAGCTGACTCATTGCCTTGTAGCTGTGGGTCCTACAGCCAAACGTACTGCAATTTCACAGAGTAACTGTTGTATAAGTTACTGTGTAACTGTTGTTAAAGAAAAACAGGCCATGAATTAGAAAGCAATGAAATCATGGTAGGGCTTGGAGACAGGACATAGAATGTGAATATGATATAGATATAATTTCCAAAAAAATATTTTGAAAATTTAAAACAGGCTTTATATTCATGGGCTCCAGAGACTAGGGATTTATATTACAGTACATCAAAGATCTCTCAAAACTTTTATCTCAAAGTGTATATCTAAAACCAAAGAATAACACTCCTGTTAGGCAGGGCCACAACATTTTACCCAGAAATATTTTGGTTGAACTATTGTAAATATAGCAACTCTGTTTTACAATAAGTTCAATCCTGTATCCAGATTCTTGATTGCACTGGTCAGTGAACCCCAAGAAATGGTCTATCAAGATATTTATGGAGCATCTGAAATTGATTATGTAATTACACTTTGCTAATCTCAACTACTGATGAAGTAGGAAACCTCTCAACCACTATCCTGCCTCTCCCTTTCTGTACTGTGACTCTACCAGCTTCAAAGTTGGTCAACAAACTCAACTCTTGCACAGGTACCTCTTAATTGATAAATCCCCAATAAAAGCCAGAGAGATTGGAGGTTACTCATTAACTGGTCTATATTTCCTTTACACTGTCCAGTCAAATCCCACACTGGTAGGAGTTGTGTGACTGTCTACCTAGCACTGGGTAACAGAGGCAGGATTGGGAGTTCAATGCCATTCTCAATTATATAACACTAGGCGGTGATATTACAAGCAAATATTCCCCCATGCCAGGATGGCAGAGCCTCCCCTCCCTAGGGAATCCATATTTAACAAAGCTCAGAGGTCAAAGGCCTCATGGTACATCTCAGTTCAAACAGCTCTGACAGCTCAGGCAACCTCCACTTTGTAGTCTGGGGAAGTGGCCCCCACACTTACCATGGCATGATTTGTAGTTATCCTCACAGATCCATACAGCAGAACAAAAGGAGAATCCTGGAAAGAAACTCTAAGCTTCCTCCAACTGGTAGTCCTGGTTGCTACGCCTTCCCAGAGTCCCTCATTAGCTAGGACCACCCAGCTGGGCTTCAGGACATTAGCAGTTACCCTACTGGGTGAGCAGAACTCAAATAACTCAGACAGCATACAACGTCTCAAATTTGCCCTTCCACACTAAAGTCAGACATGATCCTAATATGAGAAATTTGTAGTTTAATGAAATCTTCCATTCTCCCAGTGAACTCCCTATTACTCTTCTAAGGCACAGGCTCCTATGTGTGCACATTCCATTACACATTCAATGTCCAGTGCAGACAACACTTTACTTCAGAGCTGAGAGGTCCTTCAGCCAAACAGAAGTAACATTCAAAGTGTAACTATTGTTAAACAAAAAGAGGCAATGGGATAGAACACAATGAAGGGTCTATGACACAGGCTTGGAGGCATTTAAGAGATAGGGGAAATGACATAGTTTTAATCCAAAAAAAATCTGCTAAAAAGTTGAAACAGGTTTTATGGCCATGTGCTCCAGAGACTAGGGATTTGTATTAGAACATACCAAGTCCTACTCACATTAATTCTCTGAAGGTATACATATTAAACATGGAAAAAACAGTTACATTAGGAATGACCACACCTTTTCTCTGAGATAGGGTTTCTCTGTAGCTTTGGAGCCTGTCCTGGACTAGCTCTGTAGACCAAGCTGGCCTTGAACTCACAGAGATCCACCTGCCTCTGCCTCCCAAGTTCTCGGATTACAGGCATGCACCACCACTGCCCAGCATGACTACACCTTTTTATCCAGTTCTACTACTTTGGTTTAACTGGTGTAACTACAGCAGTTTGGTTTCATGATATGTTCAGTTCTTTATCGAGATTCTTGATTGCCTTGTATGTGGACCTAAGAAATGGCCAAACAGAGCATTTAGCGATTGATAATCTTGTTACTCATTGCTAATGTAAACTACTGTCACAGCTGGAAAGCTTTCAAGCTCTTTCTTTTCCATCCCTTTCTATGCTGTGACTAAACCTGTTTTACAGTTGGTCAGTGAACTCAATTCTTACATAGGTCCCATTTTATTTGTAAATTCACAATTTAATCTAGTTAAGTTGGAGAATACTCATTCATTGGTCTATTTTTCCTTCCCATAAAGCAGTCAAGGCCCAGCGTAGTAGGAGTTTCAAGACTGTCATTGTAGCACTGGGCAACACAGAAATAATTAGGTCTTCAAAGTAATTCTCAATTGTATAGTGTTAAGCAAGCCTGAGCTACAAGAGATATTGATCTAAAACAGTTGTTCTCAACCTTCCACATGCTGTGACTTTTTAATACAGTTCATCATGATGTGGTGTTCCCCATCTATAAATCTATTTTCAGTGCTAGTTCATAGCTGTATCATTGCTACTGTTATGAATTATAATATACATATCCATTCTTTCTGATGGTCTTAGGCCAGTCCTCTGATAGGGTCATTTAGTCCCCCAAAAGGAAGTCATTACACCCAATGTTGATAAGCACTACTCTAAACTGATATGATTAAACATATAAATAAATAAATAAATGAATGAATGAATGAATGAATAACTTTCCGGTAATGCCATTAATATGAGACTGTATGATTTTGTCCAATGTTAAATGTTATCCAGTAAGTATTGTCAGGAATTACAGTCAATGGCCTGTGTCTCAAATCTCTCAGCTGTCATATTGTCAATCATGATTGCAAATATTTGCATAGGAGAGTTCTCTGATTTGAAACAGAATACTTAGTAGTTCAAGCTATCCTCTCTAAACTGTATAACCCACCAATTCTTTCTGTCTTTATTCACAAGGAAAAAAATAATACATATAGAAAAATTACAAAGAAAGTCACTCACCATGTACCATAAGTCATTCTTTGTAAAGGAGATCCCCGAAGTTCAATGCCTGAATTATTATCCTCTGAGCTAGGTATTTTCTAGTTTGTTTCCCCCTGCAGTATACACAGTATACTGTTCCTACTTTTCTGATCTGAAGGAGAAGCCATGCTGCACACATAAATCTTTTTGCTGTTACTGTAATGGACAGCCCACTATATGACTCAAACTGGAAATTTTAGAACTCTGCGGTGTTGCAGGTCTGTAATCTGAGAATTTGGGGTAATTAGTCAGAAGGATAAAAAGGGCAATGCCCTGTGAGGCTACAGAGAGGGTTCAAATCCACCTCTATCAGTATAGGAACATTTGTTGCAAAACACCTTTTCAAAAAGGCTGGAAATGCAGCTGTTGTATAATTATGATACCTTCATGGCACACCAGGACTCAACGTAGGTTGTGACCCTGTAATGGCCTCTTGAATAGCATGTTAGAGGCCTTTCTGGGACACCAGTAAAGGAATTCCTTTTCTATCTATTATTGAGAGTTTGGTCTTGACAAGTGGCCCTCTGGAAGGGTATCCCATTACTTTCCACCTGATAATTAATTCATTTGGGAGAAAACAGATCAGTCACTGCCCCATCCCATAAAGGCAGTTAGGCTTAAACCTTGAGAGGGAGGTCTGATAACAACTTGAGGTAAAAATCAACTAGACAATTTAGGGTAAAAAGAAACCCCAAAGGAGAGTAAGAAGTTGCTATCTTAACTAAAAGCCAGAAGGAAATGTCACTGGGATTCTGAGGATTTCATGTGTGACAAAAAACAAAGATGCCAAAAGTGTTTTGGGAACTCTGTTTTCTGATGATGAGTGATTCTACATGCTTTATGAAGGAGCAAAGTTAAAAGTAGTAATGAAGGCGAATTAAAAGGGACCTTGGTCAGGAGAATAGGATCTTTGTCCTGGGTACAGAATCCACATTTCAGTGAGGATATGTCAATCTCCTGGACAAGGCACCTAGTCAGTGGAGTCCAAGAAATGATCACTCAGTACATTTATCAATCACTGATAATTGATTAGTTGATTGCACATTGGCAACCCAAACTACAGAGAAAAGTGGAATTTTTGTTTTGTTTTGTTTTTCAAGACAGGATTTCTCTGTGTAGCTTTGCACCTTTCCTGGATGTCACACTGTAGCCCAGGATGGCCTTGAACTCACAGAGATTCACCTGCCTCTGCCTCCCAGTGCTGGGATTAAAGGTGTGTGCCACCACCACCCGGGAAAAAGTGGAAAAATTTATGGCTCCTTCCCAACCCTCCCTTTCTGCACTGTGAACACCACTGGTTGTAATATGTAGACAATGAATTCCTGTTCTTACACCCACACATCTGCAATGCCCCTTCACATTGAAAACCCTAGAATGAACTAAAACTTTCATTGCCCAGTTACTTTTGCATTCTCACTGAGCAGGAAAGGACCAGCCTAGAATGCCTGACACATTTGTGCTTAGAGGCAGAAAATAGATGGTGAAGATGATGAAATGATATCCCCCAAATTGTGTTAAGAAATTAAAACAGGCTTTATAGCCATGTGCTCCAGAGACCAGAGATTTGTATTAGAGTCCAACAAGGGGTACTCATAGCTTTTCTCTCAGGTTAAGCATCTTAAACCTGGAAAATAACAGTCTGGTTAATCAGGATCACACCATTGTATTCAGATTTTCTATTTTGGTTCATCTGGAATTAACTACAGTAATTTGTTTTTATGTTCTTTATCTAGATTCTTGATAGCTTTGTCTTGGGCAGTCAGGACAGTTATTGATTATCTAACATTGATTACTTCAGTATTCTTTACTAATGTCATCTACTTTTACAGCATGAGAGATTTCACCAACTTTTTTGCTCATCTTTTTCTTTAATGTGTCAAAACCTGATTAAAGTTGGTCTGTGAACTCAATTATTGCACAGGTCCCTCTTCACTTGTAAGTTCCCCACAAAATGCCAGAAAGTTTGGAAGAAACTCCTTCACTGGTCTAGTTTTCCTTCTCACTGACCAGTCAAGACTCAAAATAGCAGTGGCAGGACTGTCTTCCCAGTCCTCAACAGCACAGTCAGGAATAAAGAATCAAAGCAATTCTCAATTACATTGTGTGAGGAAAGCCTGAGCTACAGAAGAAAGTTTTCCAATTAGAAAAAACAAAAAAGAGATCACTTCCTGTTGGCTGAAAAATGTAGGACTCTCAGCTACTTCTCTGGCACCATGTCTGCCTGCACAGTGGCATGTCCCACCATGATGATAATGAACTGAATCTCTGAACTGGAGCCATGGGAGCTATGGGATGCTGCAGCTGGGGAAACTTCCTGGAGACAACAGTGAGGAGACAGTGTAGCTTCTGATGTCACCATCAGGTTACACCACATTGGAAGCAACTGTGATGGTGTATTTTCATCTGAAAGGGAAGCAACTATTTACTATCAGAGACTGAAAACAGACACAGCTGCCCAATACTGGGAATACATTCTGCATCTCTTGCAAGGAAGACAGCTGGCCTTGACTTTTCAGATTTAAATTTGTCAGTTTCCCTAAGTATATTCAAATCTCTCTTTGTGTGAGCAATGGAAATCAACAGAAGAAAATCTAATTGTGACTTTAAAGCTGAAGCCAGCCAATCAATGAAGAAGGGTCTGGGAAGCTTTTGGCATGATGTAATAGAAGACACTGTTTTTAGACTAGTTTTCATATCACTTCTTGGCTAGATGGTACAAAAATACTTTTGATGTAATGGTTTTCAGTTGAACAGTGAAACGTTTTTGTATCAATGATGGTTCAGAAACTTCATGCTGGGCAGCAGGAATAGGCACAGAGTTTCTGAGTACCTCTGCCTTGGTGGAAATGGGACAGGGCATCCTTGAACACAGCATCTCAGGAAGACACATTATAGTCTCAGAAACTAGGCTCTTGGCTTTGACTAAAATAGCATGTCCCAACCTGGGGGTTGAGACACCTTTGGCATCAAAGGACCCATTCACAGAGGTCACCTAAGACCATCAGAAAACACAGATATTTATATAACAACTCATAACTGTGGCAAAATTACAGTCATGAAGTAGCAATGAAAAGAATCTTATGTTTGGGGTCCCAACAACATGAGGAACTGTGTTAAAGGGTCACAGCATTAGGAAGTTTGACAGCCACTGGAAGAAATGATCTCTGGAATTGGGGGTGGGGCAATGTCCACCTTCCTAGAAGTGTGTGTCCAGTTCATTCCCCTTATTTTCCTAAGCTGATGGGACATACATACTATGTTAAGTCACCTTTATCAAAATTCAGTTGCAGAATGTTTCCTCCCGTTTTTTATTTACTATCAGGAAGTTGCCATCTACTTCCTGTCTCACTGTATTTTCCCAGGAACACTGAGGACCAGAGAAAACCCTAGCTGAGTGGAGAGCTGATCTTTGGCTGGTGAAGGCATTTCATGAACTCACGGTAAGGGAGTCACAGTGAGACAGTCATGGAGCTGTACACCAGCAGGACCAGCGACATTGGACTAGCCTTAGATTCTACCATGCACTTGATGTTGTTACCTTAGAAACACACTTATTCTCTGGAGCCTGAGAACTTCGTCCTGAGCCTGTGGTCATATCAACCTTGAAATGATGACCACCAGCATGCTCCCAGGTTTCTCCTGAGAAAGTCTCAGGAAACATCCAGCCCTGCCAATCACCATGAGCAGGACCTCTACCTGGGAATGATTACATGTGCATATGGGTGTAACTTAGCACAGGATACACTAGCCCCTCTTTGACCTCTTCTGAGCACAGCATACACATAGGATCCAGAACAAGAACTATTTTACAGCAGCTGGCTTCCCCAGGTAGCAGGAAAACCTCTAACATGATAGTCCAGTCACTCCCCAAGTGTGAAGTTTGGAAGCGAGTGTCTGCCAATCTTACTATAAAGCAGGAGGCCAATTGTTTTTACTAACTTCCAACCTGGAGACCTTAAATGCATTCTGGAAACAGACTCGTTTATACTTTAACTACAAAATAAAATGCTGTTTTATGATAACTTAAAAAAAATACCAAACAAAAAACAAACAAACAAAAAAAACCAACATCTAGAAAATTGCAAATAAATCCTTAATGACTGGGAAATTCATAGAATAAAACAAACAAGAAATTAGAGGAATGATACAATTCAAGAAAATCAAATTTAAAAAGTAAAACTATTCATTGATATTTTAAAAATATAAATATAATTGAAAAACACACAGCTATCCTGACTTTGATTAGGAGCAGGCCATTCCCTGGTAGAGGACTTGCTTTAAAACCAACTGTTTGATGTCACTATGTTTTATGTTAGCTGCTGAGCTTTGTCACCTGACACACACATCTACAATCAATGACCTGTGTCTCAGCTCTTTGAGCTGACTTAAAAGTGCAAAATAGGATTAAATACATCTGCAAAGGAGAGTCCACTAGTTAGAAATTCCAAATTGTATGCCCACTAATCTGGCCTGCTTTCATTCACATGATTTGAAATAATATATGATGAGAAATTACAAATCAGTAACCCTGCCACAATCAGGTCCAATTTCATAGTGGTTATTCCAGTAGTTAACTGCCTATCTTCTTTCCCACTGCAGTGCACACACTTCCTGGAGCTATGGTCCTTTAGCTCTAGAGCTGTAGAGAAGATGAAGGACACAGCCTTGAACCAGTCACAGTCTCCCTTGGTTCCATGGGCTTCACACCATACTCAATTGACCATGTTCACTTTGGATGCCTTTGAAATTCTGAAATTTCTACCTCTAATTTCTAAATACTATGATTACAGGTCTGAGTCATTTTGTCTCACCTGGTGGGCTTCAAACTTATTTAGTGAGGCATTAGAATAACAGGATGATGTACCTGGAGACCTTCGGTTCAACCCCCACCAAGCCCTGTTACTCCAAAAACCCACTTATAAAATAAACACAGAGACACTTATATTATTTATACTGCTTGGCTATTATCTCAGGCCTACCACTGTCTAGCTCTTACTCTTATATTTAGCCCATTTCTATTAATCTATACTTTGCTATGTGGCTTGTGGCATACCAGTACCTTACATCTTCCTTTTCATGGTGGTGGCTGGAAGTGTCTCTCTCTCCCCTGCCTTCCTCTTCTCCCAATTCTCCTCGCTCTTAGTCCTGCCTATACTTCCTACTTGGCTACTGGCCAATCAGTGTTTTATTTATACAGAGCTATAGTCACAGCACTTCCCCTTTTCTTTTTTTTTAAAGGATGTTTTTAACTTTTACATAGGAAAATTACATATAACAAAACAATTATTAAGCAAGAATTACAGTTACAATATTAAGGAAGATATCCTATCTATCTTATATTTGTGAGTCTAAGGTTTTATATCTAACTTATCTTTTATCATAACTGAGGAAATTATAACAATCAAGTCTTTAACCACATCAAAGACCTCAGAAGGATATAATATTACCTGAGAAATGGGGGAAGGATGTAAGCAACTTTTGGGAGTCTTGCAGGGTAGACAGAGACAGCTGGCAGTCTTCACAGTTACCTAATGTTCCTTTGTAAAGTTGGGGCATCTGTCTTCAGCTCACAAAGCTAGAGTCTCTTGGTTACTGTTCTTAGTGTCCTGTAGAATGTCTGGCAGTTTCCTCTGTGAAGCAGAGGACCATTTTTCCAAGCAAATTTCAGTGGTCACCTTTCTATGGGTCTGGCATGTTCAGTCAATCAAGCAGTCCAGGCAAGGACAGTTTCTTGCCCAAATGGCTATGTTTGTCAATTGAAGATAAACTCCATATGAAGTGTCTCTGATGCCCATCCTCCTCTCCAAAGTAAATTGGTGCTGCCAAGAGGAGACATTTCTCACTGTCCAGAAAGTCTAAATTTTTAAAAAATATTTTAAATGTCATGTTCTGTAGGTCTTTGAAGTATTTGAAGATTACGTATCTACGTGAAATATATCTATGCATACCTAGAAGACTTCACATGGCTATGAGTATGATTATCACAGATTAATCTATTTTTTAATTATCCATTACAATGTTAAATGAGCTGTACAAACATAATACCTTAAACAGCATAGAAATATACACACAGTATAACAAAATTAACTTTATTTTTTTATTGATTCTGTAGGCCAAGTTAATGTTTATTCCTCAACCCTTCTGTATCCTGCAATATTTATTCCTTGGTGAGTTGTACTTGGTTCTTTCCTAGTTTTCTGAACCATCCTATTCCGGTTCCTCTCCACCTAGGCATTGTTAGGCATGGGCTTCCTATGATAGCTTGAGCATCAATTTAGACTAGTAATTCATTGGTTAGACACTCTGAGCCACCATTCCTCCAGCATATCTTTCAGGCAGGACAATTGTCAGCTAAATGTTTTGTGTCTGGTTTGGTGTCCCAATGCTACCACTGGGAACATTGGGTGGTTACATAACATGGTTGGTCAGGCTCTGTATTCTTTTTGTTTGTTTGTTTTTTCTCTGTGTAGCTTTTGAAGGCTGTCCTATAACTCACTTTGTAGAGAAAGCTGGCCTCAAACTCACAGAGATCTGTCTGCATCTGCCTCCTGAGTACTGGGATTACAGATATGTGCTAACACTACCCAGCAAACCTCTGAATTATTGATTACTAGGAGTCCTCACTAGAGTCACCCTTGTAGGTTCCATGAAGTTTGCACTGCACTGTATGCATGTCTCCTGCTTAAATCTCCTTATTCTAGTTATCTCTCCCTGTCTTCTCTTCTGTCCCTTCCTAACTCACCTGACCAATCCTGTTCCTATCTCTACTGCCTCCAGTACACCCACAAAATCTATTCTATATACTTCTCCCCATGAGATTCATGCACATAACCTAGAGCTGCTCTTGATACTTAGCCTCTATGCATCTCTGGATTGTACCATCATTTACTATGTTTATTGTGATTATACTTTACTTAACAGCTAATTTTCATGGATAAGTGAGTAAAACATGTTTGTCTATGTGCTTCTGGGTTTTCTCACAAAAGAAAAAAAGAGCTCTAGAAACTAAACAACAAACCAAAGAATGCAATCATAATGTTGTATAACTCTAAACAGAATACTCAGGTGAAGAATTTAAACTGGCTGAGAAACATTGAAGAAATGTTCAACATCCTTAGCCATCAGGCAAATGCATATCAAAACTACTTTGAGCTTTCATCTTATACTTGTTAGAATGGTTAAGATGAATAACACAAGTGACAGCTAATGTTGGCAAGGGCATGGAGCAAGGGAATTCATTGCTGTCACAAGATCAAGTTTGTACACGCACCAAAGAAATCAATATGATATCCTAAAAAATTTGGGGTCACCCTACCTCAAGATCCAGTTATACCACTTTTGGGCATATACACAATGATGCTCCTCAATCTTACCACAAGGACAATTGCTCATCTAGCTTCTCTCTCTCTCTCTCTCTCTCTCTCTCTCTCTCTCTCTCTCTCTCTCTCTCTCTCCTGATTATATAGACTATTCTGGCATTCAACTCAGAGGCACCTGACTTTGGATTGTTGGGATGAAAGTCATGAGCGAAATACACCCAGGTTGTCCATCTTATTTATTCTTTGTAGTTAGTTCAAACATGTTATCTCATGTGTACTCTGTACTGTTGATTTGCTTACTTGTCTCTGTATGTTTTTAGTTGTCATTTCTCTTGCAAGGTGATAACCCTTTCAAAGGCTACAGAATTGACAGAGGTGAACACCCTATTCAGTTTTCTTCTAAAGTGACTTGGTGATTACATTATAACAGCTATGTCATGGAGTAAGATAGGGAGCACCAGAATTGTATGAATAAACTGTCAAAAAAGTATACATTTACACTGTTGTCAGTATCATGCTTTCTGTTGTACACATGCATGGGATGTTTTAGAATGCAGTTACCTATGATGATGTGCATGTCAACTTCACCTGGGAAGAGTGGACTTTGCTGGATCCTTCCCAGAAGAATCTCTACAAAGATGTGATGATTGAGACTTACAGGAACCTCACTATTATAGGTAATACAGTGTATTTCCCTTGACATTTTAAAATAAGTGGACAACTGTTTCGTGGTTTTGGAAGTTCCTGTGTAATTTGATTGATAAAGACAGGTGAGGTGAATAAATCAGGCATGTTTCTAAGAATCACTGAAGATAGTAACCAAAATTTTACAATGCTTTCAATAATATAAATTTTCTGGTAATCAATTTTAGGATACTGTTGGGAAAATCATAATATTGAAAAAGGTTTTCAAAATTCTAGAAGGGATGTAAGAAAATTTTCTTGTGCAAGCTGATAAAAATATGCTTGTGCCATCAAGGTTGTTCGTGTAGATTTCATCCATTTTACTGTCATTGGGCGAGCCCTGTCTCTTTCCTTGGGTCCCATTTTCCAGGTAGCCTCCCTGGAGTTGTGTAGCAGTCTAGTCCTCATTGTTTTACATCTTGCATCCTCCTATGAGTGAGTAATACCCTGTTTGTCCTTCTAAGTCTGGGTTACCTCACTCAGGATGATTTTTTTCTAGATCCATCCATTTGTCTGCAAACTGCATGATGTCATTGTTTTCTCTGCTGTGTAGTTCTCCATTGTGTATATGTACCATAATTTCTTTATCCATTCTTTAGTTGAAGGGCATCTGGGTTGTTTCCAGGTTCTGGTTACTACAAACAATGCTGATATGAACATAGCTGAGCAAATGCCCTTGTGGTATGATTGAGCATTCCTTGGGCATATGTCCAAGAGTGGTATAGCTGGGTCTTGGGAGAGATGGAGTACCAATTTTTTAAGAAAGTGCCATATTGATTTCCAAAGTGGCTGTATAAGCTTGCAATTCCACCAGCAGTGGAGGAGAGTTCCCCTTGCTCCACATCCTCTCCAGCATAAGCTGTCTTCAGTGTTTTTGATCTTAGCCATTCTGACAGGTGTAACATGGTCTTTCAGAGTCAATTTGATTTGCATTTCCAGGATAATTAGGGATGTTGAGCAATTCCTTAAATGTCTTTCAGCCATTTGAGTTTCCTCTGTTGACAATTCTCTGTTTAGCTCTATAGCCCATTTCAAATTGGACTGTTGGGTATTTTGAGGTCTAATTTCTTGAGTTCTTTACATATTCTGAATATCAACCCTCTGTCAGATGTGGGGTTGGTGAAGACCTTTTCCCATTCTGTAGGCTGTGGCTTTGTTTTGTTGACTGTGTCCTTTGCTCTACAAAAGCTTCTCAGTTTCAAGACATCCCATTGATTGATTGTTTCTCTCAGTGTCTGTGCTACTGGTGTTATATTTAGGAAGTAATCTCTGGTACCAAGGCATTCAAGACTACTTCATAGTTTCTATAGAATCAGGTTCAGAGTAACTGGATTTATGTTGAGGACTTTGATCCACTTGGACTTAAGTTTTGTGCACAGTGACAGACATGGATCTATTTGCAGCCTTCTACACACTGACATCCTGTTATGCCAGCACCGTTTGTTGAAGATGCTTTCCTTTTTCCCTAGTACATTTTTGGCTTCTTTGTCAAAAATTATAAATTCATAGGTGTGCAGGTTAAAGTAAGGGTCTTCAATTCGATTCCATTGGTCCACATGTCAGTTTTTATGGGAGTACCAAGCTGTTTTTATTATGGTAGCTCTATAGTAGAGCTTGACGTCAGGGATCCTGATGCCTCCAGAGGTTGTTTTTTTTGTACAGGATTCTTTTGGCTTTCCTGGGTTTTTTGTTTTTTCATATGAAGTTGAGTGCTATGCTTTCCAGATCTGTGAAGAATTGTGTTGGTAATTTGATGGGGATTGCATTGAATCTGTAGATTGCTTTTGGTAAGATTGTCATTTTTAATATGTTAATCCTTCCTATACTTGAGCATGGGAGGTCTTTCCATTTTGTGACATCTTCTTCAATTTCTTTTTTCAGGTACTTAAAGTTCTTGTCATATAGGTCCTTCACATGCTTAGTTAGAGTAACCCCAATGTATTTTATATCATTTGTGGCTATTGTAAAGGGTGATGTATCTCTGAATTCCTTCTTAGTCTGTCTATTGTATATAGGAGGGCTACTGATATTTTTAAGTTGATCTTGAATCCTGCTATGTTGCTGAAGGTTTTTATTAGCTGTATAAGTTCCTTGGTTGAATGTTTTGGGTCACTCATGTTTATTATCATGTCATCTGCCAATAGGGAGAGCTTGACTTCTTCCTTTCCAATTTGTATTCCCTTAATCTCCTTATCTTGTCTTATAGCTCTGGCTAGAACTTCAAGTACTACATTGAATAAGTATGGGGAGAGGGGATAGCCTTGCCTTGTTCCTGATTTTAGTGGTATTGCTTTGAATTTCTCTCCATTTCGTTTGATGTTGGCTGTTGGCTTGCTGTAGATTGCCTTTATTATGTTAAGGTATGTTCCCTTTGTACCTGATTGCTACAAGACCTTTTTCATGAAGAGGTGTTGGATTTTGTCAAATGCCTTTTCAGCATCTAGTGAGTTGATCATGTGGTTTTTTCTTTGAGTTTGTATGTATGGTGTATTACATTGACGGACTTTCGTATGTTGAACCACCCTTGCATCCCTGGGATGAAGCATACTTGATCATGGTGGATAATTGTTTTGATGTGTTCTTGGAGTCTGTTTGCCAGAATTTTATTGAGTATTTTTGCATCAATGTTCATGAGGGAGATCGGTCTGTAGTTCTCTTTCTTTGTTGCATCTTTGTTTGGTTTAGGAATCAGGGTAATTGTAGCCTCATAGAAGGAGTTTGGTAATATACCTTCTGCTTCTATTGTTTGGAACAATTTAAAGAGTATTGGTATTAAGTCTTCTTTGAAGATCTGGTAGAATTCTGCAGTGAAACCATCCAGTCCTTGGCTTTTTTTGGTTGGGAGACTTTTAATGACTGATTCTATTTTCTTAGGGTTTATTGGACTATTTAAATGGTTTATCTGGTCTTGATTTATCTTAGGTATATGGTACCTATCCAGAAAATTATCCATTTCTTTTAGATTTTTCACTTTTGTGGAGTAGAGGTTTTTGAAGTATGACCTGATGATTCTCTGGATTTCCTCATTGTCTGTTGTTATGTCCTCCTTTTCATTTCTGATTTTGTTAATTTGGATGCTCTCTCTCTGTCTTTTGGTTAGTTTGTATAAGGGCTTGTCTCTGTTGTTGATCTTCTCAAGGAACCAACTCTTTGCTTCAATAATCCTTTGTATTGTTCTTTTTATTTATTTATATTTTATCGATTTCAGCTCTCAATTTGATAATTTCCTGGCATCTGTTCCTCCTGGGAGACTTTGCTTCTTCCTGTTCAAGGGCTTTCAGGTGTGTTAGCGTGAGATTTCTCCAGCTTATTTATGTGGACATTTAGTGTTATGAATTTCCTTCTTAGCACTGCTTTCATAGTGTCCCCTAAGTTTGGTTATGTGGTGTATTCATTTTCGTTGTTGTCTAGGAAGTCTTTAATTTCTTTCTTTATTTCTTCCTTAACCCATTGGTGATTCAGTTGAGCATTATTCAGTTTCCAAGAGATTGTAGGATTTCTGTAGTTTTTTCTGTTGTTGAAATCTAACTTTAAACCATGGTGGCCCAATAGAACACAGGAGGTTATTCTAATTGTTTTGTATATGTTGAGATTTGCTTTGTGGCCAAGTATGTGGTCCATTTTAGAGGAGGTTCCATGGTGTGCTGAGAACAAGGTATATTCTTTTTTGTTCAGGTGGAATGTTCTGTAGCTATAGATTAAGTCCATTTGAGCCATAACATCACTTAAGTCCATTATGTATCTGTTAAGTTTCAATTTGGCAGATCTGTCCAGAGGTGAAAGTGCTGTGTTGAAGTTTTCCACTATTAATGTGTTGGGTTTTATATGTGATTTAAGCTTTAATAATGTTTCTTTTACCTAAGTGGGTGCCCTTGTGTTTGGGGCATAATTGTTCAGAATTGAGACTTCATCTTGGTGGATCTTTCCTGCAATGAGTATGTAATGTCCTTCATCATCTCTTTTGATTGATTTTAATTTGAAGTCCATTTCGCTGGATATTAAGTTGGCTATACCAGCTTGTTTCTTAAGACCATTTGATTCAAAAGTCTTTTCCCAGGCTTTTATTCTAGGAGGTGTCTGTCTTTGAATTTGAGTTTTGTTTCTTGTATGCAGCAGAAAGATGGATCCTGTTTTCGTATCCATTCTGTTAGTCTATGTCTTTCTATAGGTGAATGAAGTCCATTGATATTAAGGGATATTAATGACCACTGATTGTTTGTTTTTGTTATTATTTTTATTATTTATTGGTAGTGTGTGTGTACTTCTCTTCTTTGGGGTTTACTGCTGTGGTGTTATCTATTGCCTGTGTTTTCATGGGTGTATCTGCCTTACTTAGGTTGGAATTTTCCTTCTAGTGGTTTCTAAAGGGCTGGGTTTGTGGATAAGTATTGTTTAAATCTGGTTTTGTCTTGGAAGGTCTTGTTCTCTCCATCTATAATGATTGAGAATTTTGCTGGGTATATTAGTCTAGGCTGGCATCCATGGCCTCTTAGTGTCTGCATTGTGTCTGTACAGGTCCTTCTGGCTTTCAACATCTCCATTGAGAAATCAGATGTTATTCTGATGGGTTTGCCTTTAGAAGTCACTTGGCCTTTTTCCTTTGCTGCCCTCAATATTCTTTCTTTATTCTGTATGTTTAGTTTTTTAATTATTATGTGGCAAGGGGACTTTTTTGGGGGTTCTACTCTGTTTGGTGTTCTATAGGCTTCTTGTATCTTCTTAGGCATATCATTCTTTTAGGTGGGAAAGTTTTCTTCTATGAGCTTGTTAAATATATTTTCTGTGCCTTTGAGTTGGTATTCTTCTCCTTCCTCGATCCCTAATATTTTTATGTTTGGCCTTTTCATGGTTTCCCAGATTTCTTGGACATTTTGGGTCATGACTTTGTTGGTTTTAGTGTTTTCTTTGACTGATGAATCTATTTCTTCTACCGTATCTTCAACACCAGAGATCCTCTCTTCCATCTCGTGCATTTTGTTGGTTATACTTGCATCTGAGGTTCCTGTTTGTTTACTCAGATTTTCTATTTCCAGCATTCCTTCTGCTAGTGTCTTCATTTTTTCTATTTCCCTCTTCAGGTCTTGGACTGTTTCCCTTGTTTTTTACTGATTTTATTTCAGGGACTTATTGTTTTCTTCTTGCTTTAATTGTCCTTTCCTCTAGTTTTATATAATGTTCTTCCCATTTTTTGTTTATTTATTCCTCCACTTTATTTTTGATTTCTTCTATATAGGGCTCTAGCCTTCTTCAGGATGTTACTTATATGGTTGTTTTCTTCTCTTCTTCTTCTTCTTCTTCTTCTTCTTCTTCTTCTTCTTCTTCTTCTTCTTCTTTTCTTCTTCTTGCATTCTGTGATGTTCATGTCTAGCTGTTGGAGAAGGGCTAGGTTCTGGTGTTGCTGTATTGCTCTTAATTTTGTTGTATGTACTTCTGCCTTGATTTCTGCCCATCTCCTCTTGAGTTCGTTCTTGGTCTTATCAGTGTACTTGGTCCAGACAGAGCTGACAGATTTAGGGAGCTTCTCTCTGGTCCAGATGGAAGCTCTGCCCAGATGGGAGCTCTGGTCCAGATGACAGTCCTAGCAAGATTGGAGCTGGGGGGGAGGGGCTGGACTCTGAGTCTTAGGAAATCCCTGTGATCTCCTTATCCTGTCCAGATGGGAGCTCCTCTTGTCCAGATGGGAGTTCCAGGACAGGATGGAAGCTCTGGTCCAGATGGGAGTTCTGGGCCAGATGGGAGCTGGGGGCTCTCTGGTCCAGATGGGAGATCTGAGACAGGATGGAATACTGGACACTGGTCTCAAAGTCTCCGGAAGTGGCTGGGATCTCCAGCAGATGGGTGTGGGGGCAAGGCATTGAGGTTGTAGTGTCCACCAGAGGATCTCTCTGGTCTCTGGTCCAGATGGGAATTCCGGGGCAGTTGGGAACTGGGGGCTGGTCTCTGAGTCTCAGGAAGTGGCTGGGAAATGCCACTCTGGCAAATGAGAGTGGGGGCAGGGGATGGAGACTGCAGGGTCTGCCTGCAGTCTTGGGAAAAGGGGAGCCTTCCAACAGGGCCCACCGATTGGCCAGAAATTGGGGCCAAGTTGGGTAGATCCTCACAGGATGGTGCCCAGTGGCAGTTGCCTCTCTGACTATAACCTCAGGCACTCACCTCTCAGATGCTTTCTTTTTTCCATTGTACATTTTTGGCTTCTTTGTTAAAAATAATATGTTCATTATGTGTGTGGATCAATGTCAGGGTCTTCAATTCGATTCCATTGGTACACTTGTTGGTTTTTATGCCATTAAGAAGCTGGGTTTATTACAGTAGCTTGAGGTCGGGGATTGTGATGCCTCCAGAGGTAGTTTCATTATACATGATACTTTTGGCTATCCTTGTTTTTTTTTTTTCCATATGAAGTTGTGTATTTTTCTTTCTGGGTCTGTGAAGAATTGTGTTGGTAACTTGATGGGCATTGCATTGAATCTGTAGATTGCTTTTGGTAAGATCACCATTTTTACTATGTTAATCCTGCCTATCCATGAGCATGGGAGGTCTTTCCATTTTCTGACATCTTCTTCAATTTCTTTTTTCAGAGACTTAAAGTTCTTGTCATATAGGTCTTTCACATGCTTAGTTAGAGCAACCCCAAGTTATTTTATATCATTTGTGGCTATCGTAAAGGGTGATGTATCTCTGAATTCCTTCTCAGCCTGTTTGACTATTGTATATAGTAGAGCTACTAATTTTTTTTAGTTGATCTTGTATCTTGCTATGTTGTTGAGGTATTTATAAGCTGTATCAGTTCCTTGGTTGAATTTTTGGGGTCACTGATATATACTATCATGTCATCTGCCAATAGGGAAAGCTTGAATTCTTCCTTTCCAATTTTTATCCCCTTATTTTCCTTATGTTGTCTTAGGGAAAGAGAGCTTAGGGGAGCAGGAGATACCACATAGAGCAAGAACAGAAAGGTAGAACAAGGAATAAAAGACCATGATAAATGAAGACTGCATGAGAACAGGAAGAAGCAAAGTGCTAGAGAGGTCCCCAGAAATCCAGAATGATATATCCACTGTAGACTACTGGCAATAGTCTATAGAAACCCTGATAAGACCTAGTCTGGTCATCACATGGCCAAACACCCTTACTGTGGTGCTGGAACTCTCATCCAATAATTGATGGAAGTGTATGAAGAGATCCTTGGCCACAACCAGGTGGATCTCCAGCAGTCCAATTGTTGATAAGGAGGAGGGAATGTAAGAGTGTGAATTGTTGAGACCAAGATTGGAAAAGCACAGTGACAAATAGCCAAAGTAAAAGAACAACATGTATTATGAACCAAACTCTGTGGAGCCCCCAACTGGATCAGGCCCTCTGGATAAGTGAGACAATTCAATAGCTTGAATTTTTGGGGAGTCACCCAGACAGTTAGACACGGGCCTATCCTTAGTGCATGAGCTGGCTCTTTGGAACCTTGGAATTACAGAGGGACACATTGCTCAGCCTGAAAGGAGAGGAGTGGACCTGTCTGTACTGAATCCACTAGGTTTAGATGAATCCCCAGGGGAGTCTTAGTCCTGGAGGAGATGGGAATGGAGGCAAGGGACCTGTTGGAAGGTGAGATAGGGTGTAGGAGGGGTGACGACAGGGGAAGCCATGGCTGATGTGTAAAATTAAAACACAAATATAATAAATTTAAAAAGGAGATAAAATCTTGTGAAGAAATTATATTATGTCCTGGAAATTTTAAACAAATGCAATAGTGTAAATAAGTACCACTTAAAGTTCATTGATTATTGTAATATTCTCACAAAACATACACCTCTATTTCAGGTTGGTGTTTTTCATTTGCAAGGCATTCTTTTAAGAACAATGTGAAAGAAACAATTCATCAAAAGATGTTACTATTAAAATTATAGCACCATGAGAGCTCTGCTATAGAACTGTCAGTCATTTTATTTCATACCATTCCTATTACAAAAGTTACACACAGTGAAGAGGTGATAAGTACATTGTCAAAGTTTTCTATTAAGCAAATAGTCCATAGTAATGCTAGTGTAACTCATGTCCTTGTTGTGACTGTGCAGTTTAGTGAGTGGGGCAGTGAGAGTCCAAAGTCAAGGGGTGTCGTTGTGGAGATACCTTATTCCCTATACCACAAGTATATGAGGACAGAAAGTCAAACCAAATTCAATGTACAAATCTTTTATTTGTTATTCTTCCTTTACTAGTTATATCATATGTCATTCTGGAGACAAGCTTATCAACATGGGATATGGAAGGCATAACATACCTCATTCTCATAACAATAAGAAGATTTGTAGCAGTCCCCACATTGAGTATACTTGTTGAATTTGATTCAATTATACAAATAATTTATTTTCTACCTTCATTGTTAATGCATTAACAAACTCACACTACAGAGAATCCCTATGAGTACTAGGACAGCATAAATAAAACATGAGTATAAAAACAATGATGAAATCTTAATATCTGATTCTTCTTTATAATTAGACAAAATTGAAAATTTATTTCATACAGATATGAAGAGTCAACAGTGTAGTGATTATGGTAAAGGTTTGACATGTGTTTGCAGGCATGAAAGACAAACTGAAGAGAAGAAACCTTTCATATATACTGAATGTGGTAAAACTGTTGTATATGAGAGTCATCTTCAAAGGCATGAAAGTACACCTATAGGAAAGAAACACTTTCAATGTAATCAGTGTGTTAAAGCCTTTTCACATTACAGTAATCTTCAAAGGCATAAAAGAACACATACTGGAAAGAAACACTATGAATGTAATCACTGTGGTATAGCCTTTGCTTGGCACAGAAGTTTTCAAATGCATAAAGGAACACATACTCCAGAGAAACTTTATGAATGTAATCAGTGTGCTAAAGCCTTTGCACAACACAGTACTCTTCAAAACCATGAAAGAACACATATTGGTGCAAAGCTCTATGAATGAAATCAGTGTGATATAGTCTTTGCAAAACACAGTACTCTTCAAAAACATGAGAGAACCCATACTAGAGAGAAACCCTATGAATGTATTCAATGTGGTAAAGCCTTTGCAAACCATGGTCAGTTAAAAGGCATTTAAGAACACATACCAGAGAGAAACCTTATTAATGTAATCAATGTGGAAAAGCCTTTGCATATCACCAAACTCTTCAAATGCATGAAAGAACACATACTGGAGAAAAACCCTATGAATGTAATCAGTGTGGTAAAGCATTTGTATGATTCAGTCATTTCTAAGGCATAAAAGAACACATACTGGAGGGAAACCCTATGAATGTAATCAGTGTGGTAAAGCCTTTGTACAACATGGTCATCTTCAATGTCATAAAAATCACATACAGGAGAGAAACCTTATGAATGTAATCTGTGTGGAAAAGCCTTTGCATGATTCAGTCACCTTCAAAGGCACACAAGATCCCACAATGATGAGAATCCCTATGAATGTATTCAATGCGGTAGTGCCTTTGCACAACATGGCCATCTTCAAGTAATAAAGAACACATACAAGACAGAAACACTATGAATGTAATCAATATGGTAAAGTCTTTGCACATCACCATACTCTTCAAATGCAAAAAAGAACACATACTGGAGATAAACTCTATGAATGTAATCAATGTGTTGAGGCCTATGCTTATCACAACACTCTTCAAAGACATAAAATAAGACATCCAAGAGATAAACCCTATGAATGTATTCAACGTGGTAAAGTCTATGCTCATCACAGTACTCTTCAAATAGATAAAAAGAAGGCATGCTGGAGCAATAACATATGAGCATAATTATTGTGGTAAAGATTTTGTCATCACAGTCCTCTTCAAATTAATGAAGGATCACATAATGGAGAGAAACCTCATGAATTTAATCAATGTGGTGAGGTTTTTTCACACACATTACTCTTCAAACGCATGAAAGAACACCTACTGGAGAGAAACCTTGTGAATGTAATCAGTGTGATAAACCCTTTGTGTGTATTGCTGTGGATATTGCTCTGTGTAAATAAAGTTCTGATTGGCCAGTGGCCAGGCAGGAAGTATAGGCGGGACAAGAGAGAAGAGAATTCTGGGAAGTAGAAGGCTGGGGAGACACCACCAGCCGCCGCCATGAGAAGCAACATGTAAAGACACTGGTAAGCCACGAGCCATGTGGCAAAGTATAGATTAACAAAAATGGGTTAATTTAAGATAGAAAAGGTAGATAACAAGCAGCCTGCCACAGCCATACAGTTTATAAGCAATATAAGTTTCTGTGTGTTTACTTGTTTGGGTCTGAGTGACTGTGGGACTGGCGGGTAAGAGAGATTTGTCCTGACTGTGGGCCAGGCAGGAAAACTCTAACTACAGTGTATCAGTAGTCTTTGAAATCATTAGAAAAAGTCATAGTGCAGAGAAACCCTAAAATATAGTCAGTGTCATACAGGTTTGCTCTGTATACATAAATAAACCTATTTCTGTGCAGTCAATCTCTTAAAAACTTTTCATATTACTATAGTATTTTAGTACCTGCAAAAAGTACTGAGGGCTTATTATTATAAAGTATTTGGTGATATTCATATCCAAAACACTTCTATTCAGTTACACAAAGGGTGTTCCTTCTATAAAAATCAATTTGTCTATCTAGTTGATCATCTCAAAGAACCAACTCTTTGTTTCATTAATCCTTTGTATTGTTCTCTTTATTTCTATTTTATTGATTTCAGCTCTCAATTTGATAATTTCCTGGCATCTGTTCCTCCTTGGAGACTTTGCTTCTTCCTGTTCAAGGGCTTTCAGGTGTGCTGTCAAGTCACTAGCATGAGATTTCTCCAGCTTCTTTATGTGGGCATTCAGTGCTATGAATTTCCCTCTTTGCGCTGCTTTCATAGTATCCCATGAGTTTGGGTATGTGGTGTATTCATTTTCATTGATCTCTAGGAAGTCGTTAATTTCTTTCTTTATTTCTTCCTTAACCCATTGGTGATTCAGCTGAGCATTATTCAGTTTCCATGATATTATAGGATTTCTGTAGTTTTTTCTGTTATTGAGATCTAACTTTAAACTATGATGGTCTGATAGAACACGGGGGGTTATTCCAATTGTTTTGTATCTGTTGAGATTTGCTTTGTGGCCAAGTATGTGGTCGATTTTAGAGAAGGTTCCAAGGGGTGCTGAGAAGAAGGTATATTCTTTTTTGTTTGGGTGGTATGTTCTGTAGCTATCAATTAAGTCCATTGCAGCCATAACATCAGTTAAGACCATTATTTTTCTGTTAAGTTTCAATTTGGCAGATCTGTCTGGAGGTGAAAGTGGGGTGTTGAAGTCTCCCACTATTAATGTGTGTGGTTTTATATGTGACTTAAGCTTTAGAAATGTTTCTTTTACATATGTGGGTGCCCTTGTGTTTGGGGTATAAATGTTCAGAATTGAGACTTCATCTTGGTGGATCTTTCCTGCGATAAGTATGTAATGTCCTTCATCATCTCTTTTGATTGATTTTAGATTGAAGTCTATTTTGCTGGATATTAGTAGGATGGCTACACCAGCTTGCTTCTTAAGAACATTTGATTGGACAGTCCTTTCCCAGCCTTTTATTCTTAGGAGGTGTCTGTCTTTGAATTTGAGGTGTGTTTCTTGTATGCAGCAGAAAGATGGGTCCTGTTTTCATATTGATTCAGTTAGTCTGTGTCTTTCTATAGGTGAATGAAGACCATTGATATTAAGGGATATTAATTACCAGTGATTGTTCATTCCTGTTGTTATTTTTATTTTTTTGGTGGTAGTGTGTGTGTACTTCTCTTCTTTGGGGTTTACTGCTGTGGTGTTATCTATTGCCTGTGTTTGCATGGGTGTACCTGCCTTCCTTAGGTTGGAATTTTCCTTCTATTACTTTCTGTAGGGCTGGGTTTGTGGATAAGTATTATTTAAATCTGATTTTGTCTTAGAAGGTCTTGTTCACTCCATCTATGATGATTGAAAGTTTTGCTGGGTATATTAGTCTAGGCTGGCATCCATGGTCTCTTAGTGTCTGCATTATATCTGTCCAGGTCCTTCTGGCTTTCAAAGTCTCCATCCAGAAATCGGGTGTTATTCTGAAGGGTTTGCCATTATAAGTCATTTGGCCTTTTTCCTTTGCTGCCCTTAATATTCTTTCTTTATTCTGTATGTTTAGTTGTTTAATTATTCTGTGGTGAGGGGACTTTTTGGGGGGTCTAGTCTGTTTGGTATTCTATAGGCTTCTTGTATCTTCATACGTATTTCATTCTTTAAGTTGGGAAAGTTTTCTTCTATGATCTTGTTAAATATATTTTCTGTGCCTTTGAGTTGGTATTATCCTTCCTCTATCCCTATTATTTGAAAGTTTGGTCTTTTCATGGTGTCCCAAATTTCTTGGACATTTTGGTTCATGACTTTGTTGGTTTTAGTGTTTTCTTTGGCTGATGAATCTATTTCTTCTACTGTATCTTCAACACCAGAGATCCTCTCTTCCATCTCTTGCATTCTGTTGGTTATACTTGCATCTGAAGTTCCTGTGTGTTTACCCAGATTTCCTATTTCCAGCATTCCTTCTGCTAGTGTCTTCTTCATTTTTTTTATTTCCCTCTTCAGGTCTTGGATTGTCTCCCTTGGTTTTTCATGATTTTCTTTCAAGGACTTATTGTTTTCTTCTGCTTTAATTGTCCTTTCCTCTAGTTTTTTTATAGCGTTCTTCCCATTTTTTGTCTGTTCCTCTAGTTTATTTTTGATTTCTTCTATATAAGGCTCTAGCCTCTTCATGATGTTATGTATAAGGAACATAACAAGATAGACACACCCTTATTCAAACTAACCAAAAGACAGAGAGAGAGCATCCAAATTAACAAAATCAAAAATGAAAAGGGGGACATAACAACAGACAATGAGGAAATACAGAGAATCATCAGGTCATAGTTCAAAAACCTCTACTCCACAAAAGTGGAAAATCTAAAAGAAATGGATAATTTTCTGGATAGGTACCAAATACCTAAGATACATCAAGACCAGAAAAACCATTTAAAAAGTTCAATAACCCCTAAGGAAATACAATCAGTCATTAAAAGTCTCCCAACCAAAAAAAACCAAGGACTGGATGGTTTCACTGCAGAATTCTACCAGATCTTCAAATAAGACATAATACCAATACTCTTTAATTTGTTCCAAACAATAGAAGCAGAAGGAATATTACCAAACTCCTTCTATGAGGCTACAATTACCCTGATTCCTAAACCAAACAAAGACACAACAAAGAAAGAGAACTACAGACCAATCTCCCTCATGAACATTGATGCAAAAATACTCAATAAAATTCTGGCAAACAGACTCCAAGAACACATCAAAACAATTATCCACCCTGATAAAGGAGGCTTCATCCCTGTGATCCAATGGTATTTTAACAAATGAAAGTCAATCAATGTAATACACCATATAAACAAACACAAAGAAAAAAGCACATGATCATCTCACTAGATGCAGAAAAGGCATTTGTCAAAATCCAACACCCCTTCATGGTAAAGGTCTTGGTGCAATCAGGAATACAGGGAACATACCTAAACATATTAAACGCAATCTACAGCAAGCCAACAGCCAACATCAAATTAAATGGAGAGAAACTCAAAGCAATACCACTAAAATCAGGAACAAGGCAAGGCTATCCCCTCTCCCCCTATTTATTCAATATAGTACTTCAAGTTCTAGCCAGAGCTATAAGACAACACAAAGAGATTAAGGGGATGCAAATTGGAAAGGAAGAAGTTAAGGTCGCCATATTTGCAGATGACATGATAGTATAAATGAGTGACCCCAAAAATTCAAGCAAGGAACTGTTACAGCTAATAAAAACCTTCAGCAACATTGCAGGATAAAAGATCAATTAAAAAAAACAGTACCCTCCCATATACAATAGACAAACAGACTGAGAAGGAAATCAGAGATACATCACCCTTTACAATAGCCACAAATAATATAAAATACCTTGGGGTTACACTAACTAAGCATGTGAAGGACCTATATGACAAGAACTTTAAGTACCTGAAAAAATAAATTGAAGAAGATGTCAGAAAATGGAAAGATCTCCCATGCTCATGGATAGGCAGGATTAACATAGTAAAAATGGCAATCTTACCAAAAGCAATCTACAGATTCAATGCAATTCCCATCAAATTACCAACACAATTCTTCTCATGTCTGGAAAGAATAATACTCAACTTCATATGGAGAAAAAACCCAGGATAGCCAAAAGAATCCTGTCCAAGAAAACAACCTCTGGAGGCATCACAATCCCTGACCTCAAGCTCTACTATAGAGCTACCATAATAAAATCAGATGGAACTGGCATAAAAACTGACATGTGGACCAATGGAATCGAATTGAAGACCCTGACATTAACCTGCACACCTATGAACATATAATTTTTGACAAAGAAGCTAAAAATGGAAAATGGAAAAAAGGAAGCATCTTCAACAAATGGTGCTAGCATAACTGGATGTCAATGTGTAGAAGGCTGCAAATAAGTCCATATCTGTCACGATGCACAAAACTTAAGTCTAAGTGGATCAAAGACCTCAACATGAATCCAGTTACTCTGAACCTGATAGAGAGAAAGTAGGAAGCACTCTTGAATGCATTGGCACCAGAGATTACTTTCTAAATATAACACCAGTAGCACAGACACTGAGAGAAACAATTAATCAATGGGACCTCTTGAAACTGAAAAGCTTTTTTAGAGCAAAGGATACCATCAACAAGACAAAGCAACAGCCTACAGAATGGGAAAAGGTATTCACCAACCCTGCATCTGACAGAGGGCTGATATTCAGAATATATAAAGAACTCAAGAAATTAGACATCAAAATGCCCAAAACTCCAATTAAGAAATGGGTTATAGAACTAAACAGAGTATTCTCCACAGAGGAAGTTTAAATGGCTGAAAGACATTTAAGGAATTGCTCTACATCCCTAATTATCTGGGAAATGCAAATCAAAATGACTCTAAGATACCACCTTACACCTGTCAGAATGGCTAAGATCAAAAACACAGAAGACAGCTTATGCTGGAGAGGTAGTGGAGCAAGGGGAACTCTCCTCCACTGCTGGTGGAATGCAAGCTTCTACATCCACTTTGGAAATCAATATGGCACTTCCTTAGAAAATTGGGAATCCTTCTCCCCCAAGACCCAGCTGTAGTACTCTTGGGGATATATCTAAGGAATGCTCAAACATACCACAAGGGCATTTGCTCATCTATGTTCATATCAGCATTGTTTGTAATAGCCAGAACCTGGAAAAAACTTAGATGCCGTTCAAGTGAAGAATGGATAAAGAAAATATGGTACATATACACACATTGTGTACTACTCAGCAGAGAAAAACAATGACATCATGAGGTTTGCAGGCAAATGCATTGATCTAGAAAAAAATCATCCTGAGTGAGGCAACCCAGACTGAGAAGGACAAACATGGTAAGTATTCACTCATAGGAGGATACTAGGTATAAAACAATGAGGACTAGACTGCTAAATAATTCCAAGGAGGCTACCTAGAAAATGGGACCCTAGGAAAGACCCAGGGATCACCCAATGACAGAGAAAAGGATGAGATCTACATGAACAACCTAGACGACAGTGGGAGTAATGAAGGGCAAGATTTGAGGGAAAGAAAGCTTAGGGGAACAGGAGATCCCAGCTGTATCAAGAACAGAATGGGAGACAAGAACAGAAAGGGAGAATGAGGAATAACAGACCATGATAAATGAAGACCACATGAGAACAGGAACAGGCAGAGTGCTCTAGAGGTCCCCAGAAATTCCACAATGTTACATCCTCTTCAGACTGCTGGCAGTGATTGAGGGAGGGCCTGATCTGACCTAGTCTGGTGATCAGATGACTAAACACCCTAGCAGTTGTCTTGGAACTCTCATCCAGTAACTGATGGAAGTGGATGCAGAGATTCTTGGCCAGGCCCCAGGTGGAACTCCAGGTGTTCAACTGTCAAGAAGGAGGAGGGACTGCAACAGCATGAATTGTTGAATCCAAGATTGGAAAAAGCACACGGACAAATAGCCAATCAAATGGAATCTCATGAATTATGAACCAATGGCTGTGGAGCCCCCAACTGGATCAGGCCGTCTGGATAAGTGAGACAATTGAATCTGTTTGGGGATCTCCCAGGCTGTGGGACCTGGACCTGTCCTTGGTGCATGAGCTGGCTGTTTGGAACCTTGGGCTTACACAGAGACACATGCTCAGCCTGGAAGGAGGGCACTGGACCTGTCTGGACTGAATTCACTAGGTTTAAATGAGTCCCCAGGGGTGTCTTGGTCCTGGAGGACATGAGAATGGAGGGGAGGGACTTGGGGTAATGTTGGGGTGGGAGCGGGATAGGGGAGGACATGGGAACCCATGGCTGATGAATAAAATTAAAACATATAATAGTAATAAAAATTAATAATAATAATAATAATAATAATAATAATAATAATAATTAATAAACAATTTGACAATGTCAGCTATCTGTTGATGCATTATGATGCCCATTTTTACAATGTTTGACCCTGTGAAATCATGGAATAATTAAATTTAGTAATTTATAAAACCGTGTGTGTAGGGTAAAACCCAGCCAAAGAAACACACCTGGGAACTGAAACCAGAGCTAGTTAAAAACATTCAATTTGGCACTGAAACCAGAAACAAAGAAATACTCTCTACCTTTGAGCATCTGAGCACAAAGCTAATGAATTCATGAGCAGAAAAACCAACCAATCCCTGTGCACACAACAAACCAATCACTTTGCATGGTAGCCTCCCAATCTCTGAGCTTGAGATTGAAATCCAACCACTACCTATCCTCAAAATCTTTTCCTTGGAAATCTACACCACTATGAAGCCCCATATAAGCCCTGTGTTTCCCTCAGCTGGCAGTTGCCCTTTCTCACACTGACACATGCAGCTACTGTTCTGGATTCCTCTCCCCTATATAAATCACTTGAATTAGGTTTGGGTGAAGATCTTTTGCCAGAGCAGATCAGAATCTCTGCTGGGAAATTCTCTAGTGGAGTCAAGCAAAGAGCCATTGCCATCTCTGCTGGGAAACTCACTAGTGGAGTTGAGAAGAGAAGCAATTGACATCTCTGCTGGGAAACTTGCTAGTGGTGTGGAACAGAGAAATAATGGACACCTCTGCTGGGAAATTCTCTTAGAGGAGTGGAGCAGAGCACCAAAGGACAACTTTGCTGTAAATCTCTTAGCTGGGTGTAGCATAACTAAGCTGTAGTGGCTCTGTTTTAGAGAGGAGAAGGTTTGCCACATCTTTCAAGTAAACCATCCCATACTGGGACAAACTTTCAGGACTAGCCTAACATTCTAATATACAGAAATCCTATCACCTCACAGGTTTAGATATCCATCTTCCTTTCACAGCTATTTTTTGAGAGCAATGGTATCTTGGAAACATTTCCTCCACAGCTTCAGCTATAGCCTGACATCCCAACTGCCAGGATATCTTTTTCCTCTCAATTGTATCTATCCAGGATACCTTCCACTCCAAACTATAGGGGTTGCCTAAATTTGATACTCAGGGAACTTTTCCTTCCAGACCTAAACACTTCCACTATGAATTTAAATAATACTGTAGTATTTTAGATTTTGTACTCCTCTTTAATTACATGAAACAACTAATTCAGGTATAAAACTATTGCTTTGTATTAGTTCTTTTTCTGTTCTTGTTATATAACTTTGTCAACTTATGAGTTTTATTTGGCCCCAGAAGGATGCAGGATCACCATGTAAGTGGCATGGCAACAAATGTCAGACATGGCAGCTAAATTGAGAGCTCACATCCTTAGCCTGCAACAGGAAGCAGAGAGTGGGAAGTGAAAATGATGTGTAGATGTAAATTATCAAATCCTTCCCCCAGTAACATATTTCCTCAGCAGAACAACATTTCCTAAATCTTTACAAAGGATACCACCAACTGAAAAGGATTTCTCTGACTTCAAGTATACATGATTGCTTTCTGTTTCATGAACCAATTCACAATGAAGAAAATATTTGTAAACCTTTAAATGTCTAAATACCTGTGTTATAGGAATGCATGCTTACAATGATAAAGTTTCATAAGTGAAAAATCGTTTTTCTAAAGAGTTGTTTTAATTTTAATTATGTGATGTCAGTACATGTTTCTGGGGTATATGAATTTGCATGCTAGTTTTTGAAAATGTTAGGCTCTTGGATCTTATTATAGCAAGAACTAAAGGAAGTTGTCAAAACCAAGTCTTATTATGGGAATGAACTTTCCTTAACTGCCCAACCATATCTCTAGCCACAAAAGTATTTTAAAGCCTATTTATATCATGCTAAAGTCATGAAATAGGGAAAAACTAATAAAAGAGAATAATTGTATTCACTTAAACAACTTGGTAGAGATTTTAGACATCACAGTTGTCTTCAGCTTAAAGAAAAAAAATCTTATTCCATTTTCTTTTCATTATGGCTTTGAAGGAATTAAATTACTTACTAAATTGAGTCAAGACTGATGGGGGAGATCAATGTATTTTCATTTCTATTTTGAAACCTTTGAGTTAGATACCAAGGTGTGCTATATGTGTGGCAAATTCACTTAATTAAATTTATTTTTATGGTGTTTATTTTCCTTCTGTGGCTTTTTTTAATCTTCCATGGTATTTTTATTTAGTGATATGTATTTTTCTGTTGTAATACATAGAATGGGAAGCCCATCATCTTGCCATTCTATTGTTTATTTAAATATCAGGCAATGTATGATCATAAATTCTGAGACAGAGTGTCTGTGAAAGGGTGGTGGGTTGTGGTGTTTGGTTTTGATTTCATGTTTTCACAAATTCCCTTGGAATTTTGTTGATCATGTTAAGCATGGCATTGATTTCAGTAATGATTGAAGGATAAATTTAAACTCATGATCCTCATGTGTCTACCTCCAGAGTAGTCAAAAAGTAGAAAATCCACTCCCAATGTATGGTGTTTTGTCAATACAACAATGTTAATTTTAAAATGCTTAATAGAAAGGAATTCAAGACACATTAAATTGTTTATTGTGTATTCAAGGTGGTATTTTCATGTATCTACTAGAAATGTAATAAAGTAGGATGATCAGCAATCTGTTGTTTATCTTACATAACAGGGGAGAGCTGTTGTGATCAGCTTGAGGTGTCCAGGAAAACTCACTCTCCAGGGCTGAACACTTTCCTTACTTTTCCAGCCATCAGAGCTGTCCTAAACAGCTCTAGGTGTGCAGGACACTTTCAGGGCAAAGCTGCTGTTCTGAGCAGCACAAGGTGTGTGGTATACCTTGCCGTCCAAGGCTCAACGGTCTCCTTGCAGTTCCAGCCATCAGAGCTGTCCTAAGCAGCTCAAGGTGTTTCTTGACTCTCAATGTAGTCAGGACACATTTCCCTAGAGTTGTTGCAACAAATTTACTTACATTGTTGATGCCAAAACCCAGGACCAAAACCACAGAGTTGAAAACAGTTTACTTACAGCTACTATGACCCTTGGCCAGCAGAGGTATGCTGTTTAGATGATATGAGGTGGAGCTTCATGATCTTTCTCAGTAGGCTTGCTGAAATAGCAGTCTAAGAATTTCCCTCATGTCTACTCCACAGGTTTGTAACCTCTAGAATCTGTGAAGATGTTTCTCCTGTCTTCAAAAACAAATTCTCAATGATGGTACCTCTCACAATGAAGACCAAAATAACATCATGAACAGTTTTGAGGATGGGACTCAACATCATGGTAGATTTGCAAACTCCCCAGGGGTATAATCTATGTGTCACTAAAGTAAGTACACTTGCAGAAATATAATGTTCAATGTGGTGCTACAAATTTTCACCAACTGTGAGACAGAGAACTGGTCATGCCCAATAACAGACTCCTGATTGTAGGGACTAGGGGGAGATACTTGCACAAACACATAGACAAAATACACAACCCATACACATGTGTGTTAGAGACAGAGACACAAAGAAAGATGTACTTACAAAGACAGAGAAAGAGACTGAGTGAGAGTGGGAGAACTCTATCAATTTGTGGCTGAACAAATGCGTGCAGAATAGTCCTCTCAGAGCAGAACAAAAGGAGCAGGGATCAGTCTCAGTCCCTGTATCCACACATTTTGATGTGTGACTAGGCCTCCCCAACTGCTTCTTGGAGAATCAAACACAAGGCCTTTTTAAGCAAGTAACAAAACAATCAAGTGAAACTCATAGCAACTAACATCTCACACTAGCCAGCAACTGATAGAATGCATTCTGGAAACTCACATACTACTGCCTCAGCCTATGTGTACTATGACTCATGACACAGGCTCCATTTTTGTTTCTTTTTAGAGGAAGCAGAATAGTCTTTGTCCTCATGTCATTCTTGTTCACATTTAAGGTTATAACTTTGGGAAGAATTCAGAGACATGAATTTGCGTAAAAGCATACCATGAAGATGCAGCCTACCAGAAACACAAACCTTATATAAAATGAATTTATGATGACAGAGTGGACCTAATATTGAAACCACTGAGTTTGAAAGAATGAAAACCTATTCTTCATGCTCTCTTCTGTGGTAAAGATCAGAAGATCTCAATGCTAATTTCTTTCTTTCTTTTTCTTTATTCAGTATAATAATATTTGTGCATGAAAAAACCTAGATTATATGTGTGACTATAATATATATATAATATATATATGCTGAAACTTAAGAGACTTATAAGCTGATCAGCTGACCAACCTTAGGGCAACAAGAGTGCATCATAATCCCTGCAACTTTAGTTTTTTTGTTTTGTTTTGTTTTTTTGCCAAATGGAGATCTGAGTAAAAGGAGAGTGCCATGAGCACAAGATCCAACTATAAGGGCCACTGTCTCTTGAGCTTTGGCAGGTGGTTGTTCGGAGAAGTAAGTTTTGAAGGAATGGTTTTTTTCCTGGGGCTTGATGATTTGGTTGCTGGTTTTCCTGGTTTCTTTCCAGCCACTTTTTAGCAGAAGAAGCCTGGCGTTGGAGTTTCAGCATGGTGTGATACTGCTCAGCAATGCAGGCTGCCTTTTTCTGAAGGTTTAGTTTCACTAGCATCATGTTATTCTGTAGCTCAGCCAGGGTCTGGTTCTGTTTGATGAGGATGTCATCACAGGTGGTCAAGGCTTGCTGAAGCTTTCCTGCCCCTGTGCTATGGCAGCAGGCCCTTTCTGCTGACTGGAGAGACTACTCTAGTTTCTGAAGTTCAGTCCATAGCATACTTATATTCTTCTGGCCCTCCTCTAATTTCTTATCCATATCAGTGATGAAGGGCTTGGCTTTTGGTGGTGGTTCTAACATTTGCTGATACTTCTGCAGCTCTTCAGTGGTGGAGCATAGTTCTGCTTTGCATTGCTCTAGTTTAGCTTTAGTTTCCTGGAGATGCTGAGTGGAGGTACAAGCTTCCAGCCTTTGTGACCACTGTACTAGGGACAGTCCAGACCCTGGCTGTTGAGCCTCTGGCTGAGTTTGGCTTCCTGAAAGAGAGTTTCTAGCTCTTCTATTTTTCCATCATGTTCCTGAATCTCTTCTTTGTAGAAACTTGTCTGTAATTCCTTCAGGATCTTTAGCTTCTCTTCATACATCTCTTCCAACAGTTCCTTCTGGTTTTCCCAATGCTCACTGTACCACTGCTCCTGCTGCTGCATCTGCTCTATCATCTCATAGAAAATTTCCTCATGGAGCTGCATCCCCAACTGCACCTTCGCCTGTTATTCTTTCAAAAGCAGTGTTTTCATTGCTTTCACCACCTGCAGGAGCTCCTCCTTGCCATACATGGAGATGTCAGCTTCATTTTCAGGATGGTCATCAAGGCCCAAGTCAGCTGTGCCCTCTTTCTTTAAGCCAGAGGATACCTGAAGACTATGCTCCTTGATGAATGAATGCAGGGATGGGATTCCCAAAAGCATAGGTGGGTCATGCACAAGCTGGCTGGCAAGGGCTGAGAACTTGGCCATATGAAGAGTCTCATCATAGGTAGAGGCACAGGGATTCACATTGACAATCATAAATGAAAGGCCTCTAGCTGTGAGAAAGCCTTGGAACACATTAGTCAACTTGCTGTCACAGAAAGGAATCAGGTTTTGCTTTGACCTGTTCTGATGATTTTGTCACAGGGCAGCAATACAGCAGCCCAGGGTATGCAGAGAAGTGTTAATGTTTCCTACTTCTTTTAGCCGTTTACCACTCTATTGATCTTTGCAGCACTCTGAGCCAGCCAAGTCACAGAGTGGCAGTTCACTGATATTGGGCACTATATCCCCTTCTCCTTGAAGGTGCAAGATTCTGATTGAGAACATGCTGTGACTGCAACTAGAGTTCTGGTTCAGGTGGGTGCTGGCAAACCTGGTTGTGATGGCCCACTTTCAAGAGTTTCCAGGCTTCCTCAACATCTCAAACATGAACCCAGTTGAGGTCTTTCACATAAGGATTGCCATTTTGATCCTCTCACAGCCACAATGTCTGTCTCTGATGCTGATGGCTAGGTGTTTCTAACAGGTCATAAAGCAATTCATTGTAATTCTCAAAGAAGGAGATCCAGACAAAGAAGGGATTGTCTGCTGGGACACTTACTGAGGCAGTATCTGGTTGTGCCCATGAAGTACTTGTTTCATCCAGCTGGCTACTGCTGGTGAGCTGACTGGTGGAAGAGAGCCCAGCAATGCCACTGTCAGAGCTGGTGCTGGCACCTATCCAACTGTCTAGATGGACACGTTTCTTCAAAGAGGTGGAAAGCTCCTCCTCTTGGAGACCTCCAGTTAGCAAGGACAGCTTCCTCATTTCATCATGGTGAATCTGCTTGCTGTCTAGCCAGATTACCTCATTGGAGAGCAAGGGCTTCAGATCAGGTGTCGGATGAAGATGACATTAGAGACTATTAAAGATGTGACCCAGACTGGGACAGGAACCCCCATCCTTAGTGGTACCTTGAATTGTGTGGGCTTTCCCTGAGTTGGTGACTCGATATGTGTATATGAACCAGTTCTGCCATTTGAGTACATCCTTTACCATCTCCTTCACCATCAGGTTGAAGAAGGATGCTTGCCCCACTTTTGGCCCAAATATCTGGGAAAAGGTAAATTTGTGGGTGCCCTGAACAATTCCCCTCTCGTTGCTCTTCAAGGCAAGGGAGTCTTTGGGCTCTTGCAGCATAAGAGTTTCTGTAGTCTCAATATGGACACAGCCCTGATCTTCCTTCCAGTCCAACTCAGAAGTTAAGAAGGGTCCGATTCGAAGGTATACTTTCACTCTCTCTCTTTATCTTTTTCGAGACAGAGTTCTCTCTCTTCTGTCTCTCTCTCTTGAGACAGGGTTTCTGTCTTTGCGCCTTTTCCTGGAATTCGCTTTGGAGACCAAGCTGGCCTCGATCTCACAGAGATTCACCTGGCTCTGCCTCCCGAGTGCTGGGATTAAAGGGGTGGGCCACCACCTCCCGGCTAACATTCACTCTCTCTCTACAGTGTCCTCAATTGGAGCCTGTTTGTCCTCCAGAGAGGTGATGACAGAGCAATCTGACAAAAGGTCCTTTCAGATCACAGACTTCAGACCTGCAACTGTTGATTCAAACATTGGGGAGACTACAACATCCTCATTGGACAGTAAGCCCACTGGTGGAGAAAGGATCTCATGAGACATGGCAAGGAGAGTCAGCCAATGTCTGAACATTGTGTACCTCACTGCTTCTCCAGTACCAGCTCCCACCTAGCTGCTGAACCCAGACTCCTGCTACCAGAGAACACAACTCCACTCATGAGGTACATCTTTGTTCCTCACATAATGTTTTTGCTAATTTCTTTCAATGGTCATTTGCTGTAGCTGACTGGACATTCTCTGCACATTCTGCTTCAACTGCATCTTGGTGAGAAAGGTTTTGTGGGATGGTGGCTCCCTGGTGCTCCTTGTTGGTAAATGAACACCAATTAACTTTCAGTATGACAAGGCAAAAAGGATGGACAGACCATCTTGTGTCCTAATCAAATGTTTGAGAAAACTTATTTAACAATGACTCAGTGACACCCCAAATTATTTTGTCCCATGCTTCAGATGCCCACTCTGGGGAAGTCAGCTGTCTCCTCTATTTGAAAGGATAGTGGTTATCTCAGCTATCTAGTTCTCTCTTGTCAAAACAAATACAGCAAGACACAAAGGAGAGAGAGTCAGAAAAAAACTGCCATAGTTTACAATCACTCCAGTCATTTAGAGGTTGCCCAAATATCTTGATAGATTACTCTAATCATATAACTATTAATGGAGAAGACATATAAGAGTAGAACATGGTCACCAGACTAAATAAGTCACCTCACTAACAATGCAGGACACACAGTGCAGCTGGGAAGTACCTAAAGTTAGCCAGTGTGCTTGAAGTACAGTGATGTTCAGCCTTGAAAGGGGCACACCTCATTAATCCATAATGATTTAATGTTGGTCTCATGTTCATTCCTCAGTGCCTATCCTCCAAAAGCAACAAAAGCCAAGAGTTCCCTTCATAAAGTTTGTGCCTTACCAGTTCCTGACCTGTGATGTAAACCATTAATTTCTTGGAATCCTTGGATTTCAAGAGCCATGACACGCAGGGATGTTCTGTTGGTTCCCAGAGACTGCAGCATTCTGTGACCCATTATTGGAAGATTCAGTTCAAGACCACATGCTCCAAGAAGCTTCTCTTTTCCTGCACATAACTCATTACAAATTCGCATGACCATTTATTTCTTGATGTTTTACTCTGAGGCTGAAGGTCAGCTTTATTCTGCCACTCTCTGTTCTCTCTACCCTCTCCATTCTCTTTCTGAATTAGACTCTTCAGTATGCCAACATGTTCATCAGTAAATGGTGATGACGTTGAATAGACTTCCTAAGGGCAGTTGGTGTTGCCACAACGTAGGTGATATCACAGAGGATGCCACAGCTCTCCAGGATACAAAAGAATGTCCAGGGGAAAGCTGCATATGCCATGGGAACTGACATTGCTTCCCTGCTAATGAGCTTTCCTCATAATACACTAGAAGTCAAGCTGACCTTTGCAGGAGCCTTTACTGGGATACAAGGGAAACCCTTCAGAACCCCTTTTATCCAAAGCCAGAGATCTCTGTCTAATTGATTGGACACCCTTTAGTTCTTTCCATGTGTGGAGCTGAATGTTTATCTCCTATTGAAATTTTATGTACACAAGGTAAAAATATCATAGAAATTTATATATGCTATAATACATCATAAGTTTCTGCATCTCCTTATCTCCTTAGCCACAACACATTTTAGTCTTAATGCTGACTGAGAAGGATACTTTTTAAATTCTTTACTGGTAAAAAGTCATTATACTAGAGGAAGAGGCTGACACAGCCAAGGAACAAGTACACATAGGAGTGTGATATGGTCATGCAGCTCAGTGTGACAAAAATCTGTGTTATCAGCATGTGTATAGTGGTTGTTGTACTCACTGTTGAGTAGCTCAAAGTGTTCTGCTGTTACTGGGTAATAAAGGTGTCCAGCAGCTGGAGTCTTCCACACAGAACATGAGTTTCCTATAAAGCAAAGGATATTCAGGAAAATCCTTTGCAAGCCCATTCATATATAGGAACATAGACAAAATGGTTCCACAGGACAGTCCAGATGAATTGTTCTTAATTTGTCCAATACTCTGACCCTTTAAATTGTATTAACAGTAGTTGCTCATGATGTGATGAACACTAATTGTTTCATTGCTTCTTAACTTTAATTTTGCTACTGTTATGAATCCTAATTCCCTGGTCTTCCCTCCAGCTGTACCCCTGCCCTCTCCCCTCTCCACCCCCATTCCCATCTCCTCCAGGGTAAGGACTCCCCTGAGGATTCAGCTCAGACTGGCAGATTCAGTCAATGGATGTCCAGTACCCTCTTCCCTTCACCCAGGCTGAGCAAAGTGTCCCTGCATAGGCCCCAGGCTCCAAAAAGCCAGCTCAGGCAAAAAGGACATGTCCTAGTCCCACTGCCTGTAGGCCTCCCAAACAGTTCAAGCTAATCAACTGTCTTACTTATCCAGAGGTCCGATGCAGTTGGGGGCTCCTCAGCTATTGTTTCATAGTTCATGTGTTTCCACTACTTTGGCTATTTGTCCCTGTGCCTTTTCCAACCATGGTCTCAATATCTCTTGCTCATATAATCCTCTTCTCTCTCACCAACTTGACTCCTGAAACTCCACCTGGGGCTTGGTGGATCTCTGCATCTGCTTCCATCAGATGAATGAGAGTTCTATTGTAGTTAGAATTTTCCTGTCTGGCCCTCAGTCAAGACAAATGTCTCTCACCTGCCAGGCCCATAGACACTCAGAACCAACCAAGTAAACACACAGAAAGTTACATTGTTTAGAAACTGTATGGCCATGGCAGGCTTATTGTTACCTACTTGTTCTATCTTAAATTAACCCATTTCTGTTAGTCTATACTTTGCCACATGGGTTGTGGCTTGCCGGTGTCTTTATATGTTGCTTCTCATGGCAGCGACTGGCAGTGTCTCTCCCGCAGCCTTCCAGTTCCCAGAATTCTCTTCTCTCTTGTCCCGCCTATACTTCCTGCCTGGCCACTGGCCAAACAGCACCTTATTTATACAAAGCGATATCCACAGTACTTCCCCTTTTATTTTTTTTAAAGGAAGGTTTTAACTTTTACATAATAAAATTACATATTACAAAACAATTATGAAGCAAGAATTGTAGTTACAATATCTAGTCTATTTGTTTTGACAAAATTAAACAAAATATTTTATCTATCCTATATTTGTGAGTCTAAGGTTTTTATATCTAACTTATCTTTTATCATAACTGAGGAAATTATAACTATCTAGTCTTCACCCACATCAAAGACCTCAGAAGGATATTTTATTATCTGAGAAATGGGAGAAGGATGGATGCAAGTAACTTTCAGGAGTATTGCAGGGTAGACAGACTCAGCTGGCAGCCTGGACAGTCAACTAATGTTCCTTTGTAAAGCTGGGGCATTTGTCTTCAGCCCACAGGGCTAGAGTCTGTCAGTCACTTCTCTCAGTGTCCTGTAGAATTTCTGGCATTTTAAACAAGTTGTTTCTCTTTAGAAGTAAGTTTCTTAATCTACCTTTTTTCCCCTATTGTATCTATATCATATCCCCTTTTCTTCTTTAGAAAGAGATTACATTTATAATCAACCTGCTTTAAATAAAAATACTGTTTTTTTCTGTCCCACACCAGAGGGCTCTTCTGATTTGGGACACAAAAATCTCTTACCCTTTTCTTTTAGCAATATGTTTGGGTTTAGAAAAGGAGTGAGCCAATACCATCTCCAACGCCAGTTTGATAATTTTGGAAATGTGGGTGTAGTTTCTCTTGCTACTTCCTGCTGGACGGGGGTGCTGTATCTTATGGGGACATAAAGGAGTAGTCTGTTAGTGTAAAGCTCTGAGCCAGTTGCCTAGAAACCATTTTGGATGTTGGATCATCTGGGCCATGGTGTCATTGGAGACCTTTCAGGCTGATCAAACCTGATGTATCTTAATCTGGAACAAACCCATAGCCTCTGCCTTTCTGTGGAAACAAAAGCAGAGACTCTTTTCCAAAGCAACATATCCTTATATTCTAATTTTGAAGTCATGGTACCTTTAAAATTTGCACATTTATTTAACTCAACAGCTTTTATGATCCAATCTTTTTCTGTGGTTAAAAATCCCAAAGAAAACATAAACCAGATTCTCTGTGTAATATCCATCTTTGTAAGACTGAAATGCCACTGTGGCTGCTGGCTCTGCCCACCTCAGCTTCCCATTGTGGTGGTGGTACAGTTTCCTGCCAGTTCTGGATCTGGAGCCATGTGTACCGTCAACTATCAGAAGCAGTTCTATCAAAGCAGTACATAGGCCAGAACCCTTTTTTTTTTTAACTAGCAAAGTCTAAATCCACCATGCAGCAGAGTAAAGTGCTGCTTGTGGACTCCTCATTCCCGCCACACTGCAGTTCAGAGGCACACACCAGGAACCCTCCAGTAGCTCAAACCAGCAGGCTGCCTATAACTTGAGAGAAACAACTAGAAAGCTGTTTTTAGCTCTGTTTTAGAATCTTCTTTCTCAGGGTTTCAGTGGAAGCTCTAGCCAACATGTTGGGCACCATTTGTAGCTGGAGATCTTCTCTCCAGCCCCTGCCAAGTCCTATTAGTACAACATCCCACTTATAATATAAACACACAAACATTCATATTATTTAAACTGCTTAGCCATTAGTTCAGGCCTACCATTGTCTAGCTCTTACTCTTATATTTAGCCCATTTCTATTAATCTATACTTTGATACTTGGCTCATGGCTTACCAGTACCTTACATCTTGTCATGGCAGCAGCTGGCCATATCTTTTCCCCCAGCCTTCCAGTTCCCAGAATTCTCTTCTCTCTTGTCCTACCTATACTTCCTGCCTGGCCACTGGCCAAACAACATTTTATTTATACAGAGCAATATCCACAGCATTCTATCATGACAGTTTGGGTGTTTGGCAATACAATCACCAGAGTAAGTCAGTTTGGACTTTCTCTCTACCATTGTCAGCAGTCTATTGTGGCAGTATCTTTTTGGATTTCTGGGGACCTCTCTACACTTTGCTTCTTTGTATTCCCATGGGGTCTTCAGTTATCATGGTATCTCTTTCAGTGTTTTTTTCTTCTGTCCCTATCCAGCTGAGACCTCTTGCTCCCCTAAGCTATCTTTCCCCTGACCATTGCACTTCCTAACACCCGCAAGTCACATACAGTTTGCTCATGTAGATCTCATCCATTTATCTGTTGCTGGGCAATTCCTGTGTCTTTCTCAGCGTCCTCTTTTGGCTTCATGTCAAAAAATTGTATGTTCATAGGTGTGCAGGTTAATGTCAGGGTCTTCAATTTGATTCCATTGGTCCACATATCAGTTTTTATGCCAGTACCAAGCTGTTTTATTATGGTAGCTGTATAGTATAGCTTGAGGTCACGGATCATGATGCCTCCAGAGGTTGTTTTTCTTTGGACAGGATTCTTTTGGCTATCCTGGGTTTTTTGTTTTTCCATATGAAGTTTAGTATTATTCTCTCCAGGTCTGTGAAGAATTTTGTTGGTAATTTGATGGGGATCGTGTTGAATGTGTAGATTGCTTTTGGTATGATTCCTTCTGTTTCTATTGTATGGAACAATTTAAAGAGTATTGGTATTAAGTCTTCTTTGATGATCTGGTAGAATTCTGCACTGAAACCATCTGGTCATGGGCTTTTTTTGGTTGGGAGACTTGTAATGGCTGATTCTATTTTGTTAGAGGTTATTGGACTATTAAAATGGTTTATCAGGTCTTGAATTACATTAGGAATGTGGTACCTATCCAGAAAATTATCCATTTCTTTGTTTTTTTTTAAGTTTTTTTTATTATTATTATGTGTTTTAATTTTATACATCAGCCATGGGTTCTCATGTCCTCCCCTCTCCTGCACTCACCACCACCTTCCCCCCAGCCCCTCCCCTCCATTCCCATGTCCTCCAGGACCAAGACACCCCTGGGGACTCATTTAAACCTGGTGGATTCAGTACAGGCAGGTCCAGTCACCTCTTTCCAGGCTGAGCTTGTGTCCCTGTGTAAGCCCAAGGTTCCAAACAGCCAGCTCATGCACCAAGGACAGGTCCCGGTCCCAAAGCCTGCATGCCTACCAAACACATCAAGCTATTCAATTGTCTCACTTATCCAGAGGTCCTGATCCAGCTGGGGGCTCTACAGCCGTTGGTTCAGAATTCATGTACTTCCATTCCATTGGCTATTTGTTGCTGTGCTTTTTGCAATCGTGGATTCAACAATTCACGCTCTTGCAGTCCCCCTTCCTTCTCCACATTTAGACCCCTGGAGCTCCACCTGGGGCCTGGCCTTGGATCTCTGCATCCACTTCCATCTGTTATTGGATGAGAGTTCCAAGATGACTGTTAGGGTGTTCAGTCATCTGATCACCAGACTAGGTCAGATCAGGCTTTCTCTCGACCATTGCCAGCAGTCTACAGAGGATATATCATTGTGGGTTTCTGGGGACCTCTTGAGTACTCTGCCTATTCTTGTTCTCATGTGGTCTTCATTTATCATGGTCTGTTATTCCTCATTCTCCTTTTCTGTTCTTGATCCAGCTGGCATCTCCTTCTCTACTAAGCTTTCTTTCCCTCAAATCTTGCCCTTCATTACTCCCACTGTCATCTAGGTTGTTCATGTAGATCTCATCCATTTCTCTGTCATTGGGTGATCCCTGGGTCTTTCCTAGGGTCTTGTTTCCTAGGTAGCCTCCCTGGAGTTGTGTAGCAGTCTAGTCATCTTTGTTTTACATCTAGTATCCTCCTATGAGTGAGTACATACCATTTTTGTCCTTCTGGGACATGGGTTATCTCACTCAGGATTATTTTTTTCTAGATCCATCCGTTTGCCTGCAAATCTCAGGATATCATTGTTTTTCTCTGCTGAGCAGTATTCCATTGTGTATATGTTCCATATTTTCTTTATCCATTCTTCAGTTGAAGGGCAGATGGCTCAGCAGTTAAAGGCTAGGCTCACAACCAAAAATCTATTTCTTTTAGATTTTCCAGTTTTGTGGAGAAGAGATTTTTGAAGTATGACTTGATGATTCTCTGTATTTTCTCATTGTCTGTTGTTATGTCCCCCTTTTCATTTCTGATTTCATGATTCTGGATGCTATCTCTTTGTCTTTTGATTAGTTTAGGTTAGGGCTTGTCTATCTTGTTGATTTTCTCAACGAACAAACTCTTTGTTTCATTAATTTTTGTATTGTTCTCTTTGTTTCTATTTTATTGACTTCAGCTGTCAATTTGATAATTCCCTGGAATCTATTCTTCCTGTGAGAATTTGCTTCTTCCTGTTCTAGAGCTTTCAGGTGTGCTGTTAAGTCACTAGTGTGAGATTTCTCCAACTTCTTTATGTGGACATATAGTGCTATGTATTTTCTCTTAGCACTGTTTTCATAGTGTTCCACAAGTTTGGGAATGTAGTGTAATAATTTTCATTGATCTCTAAGAAGTCTTTAATTTCTTTATTTATTTCTTCCTTTAGCCATTGATGATTCAGTCGAGCATTATTCAGTTTCCATGAGATTTTTAGTTTTCTGTAGTTTTTGTTGTTTTTGAAATCTAACATTAAACCATGGTGGTCTGATAGAATGCAGGAGGTTATTCCAATTGTTTTGTATCTGTTAAGATTTGCTTTGTGGTCAAGTATGTGGTTGATTTTAGAGAAGGTTCCATGGGGTACTGAGAAGAAGGTATAATCTTTGATGTTTAGATGGAATGTTCTGTATATATCGATTAAGTCCATTTGAGTCATAACATCATTTAAGTCCTTTATTTCTCTGATAAATTTCAATTTGACAGATCTGTCCGGAGGTGAAAGTGTGCTGTGGATATCACTCTGTGTAAATAAAGTTCTGATTGGCCAGTGGCCAGGCAGGAAGGATAGCGGGACAAGAGAGAAGAGAATTCTGGGAAGTAAAAGGCTGGAGGGAGACACCGCCAGCCGCCGCCATGAGAAGCAACATGTGAAGACACTGGTAAGCCACAAGCCATGTGGCAAAGTATAGATTAACAGAAATGGGTTAATTTAAGATAGAAAAGGTAGATAACAAGCAGCCTGCCACGGCCATACAGTTTATAAGCAATATAAGTTTCTATGTGCTTTCTTGGTTGGGTCTGAGTGACTGTGGGACTGGCGGGTAAGAGAGATTTGTCCTGACTGGGCCAGGCAGGAAAACTCTAACTACAAAAGTGGGGTGTTGAAGTCTCCCACTATTAATGTGTGGGATTTTATATGTGATTTAAGCTTTAGTAATGTTTCTTTTAAATATGTGATTGCCCTTGTGTTTGGGGTATAAATGTTCAGAATGGAAACTTCATCTTGGTGGATCTTTCCTGTGATGAGTATATAATGTCTTTCATGATCTCTTTTGATTGATTTTAGTTTGAAGATTATTTTGCTGGATAAGAGGATGGCTACACCTACTGGCTTCATAAGACCATTTGAATGGAAAGTCTTTTCCCAAACTTTTATGCTTAGGAGGTGTCTATCTTTGAATTTAAGGTGTGTTTATTGTATGCAGTAGAAAGATGGGTACTGCTTTTGTATGCATTATGTTAGTCTGTGTCCTTTTATAGGGGAATTAATTCCATTTATATTAAGGGATATTAATGAACAGTGATTGTTCATTCCTGTTTTGGTTTGTTTGTTTGTTTTTGTTTTTGTTTTTGGTGTTTGTTTGTGTGTACTTTTCTTCTTTGGAGTTTACTGCTGTAGTGTTATCTAATGCCTGTGTTTTCAAGGGTGTATCTGAATTCCTTAGGTTGGAATTTTCCTTACAGTGCTTTCTTTAGGGCTTGGTTTGTGGATAAGTATTGTTTAAATCTGGCTTTGTCTTGGACTGTCTTGTTCACTCCATCTATGATGATTGAATGTTTTTCTGGGTATAGAAGTCTAGGCTGGTATCCATGATCTCTTAGTGTCTGCATTATATCTGTCCAGGTCCTTCTGGCTTTCAATGTCTCCATTGAGAAATTGGGTGTTATTCTGATGGGTTTGCCTTTATAAGTCTCTTGGCCTTTTTTCCTTTGCTGCTTTTAATATTCTTTCTTTATTCTGTATGTTTAGTTGTTTAATTATTATGTGGTGAGTGGACTTTTTTTGAGGATCTAGTCTGTTTGGTGTTCTTGTATCTTCATATACATTTCTTTAAATTGGGGAAGTTTTCTTCTATGATCCTTTTAAATACATTTTATGTGCCTTTGAGTTGTTAATCTTCTCCTTCCTCTATCCTTATTATTCATAGTTTTGGTCTTTTCATGTGTCCCAAAGTGTTTGGACATTTTGGGTCATGACTTTGTTGCTTTTAGTGTTTTCTTTGTCTGAAGAATCTATTTCTTCTACCATATCTTCAACACCAGAGATCCTGTCTTCCATCTCTTGCATTCTGTTGGTAATACTTGCATCTGAAGTTCCTGTTTGTTTACTCAGATTTTCTATTTCCAGCATTCCCTCTGCTTGTGTCTTCTTCATTTTTTTCTATTTTGCTTTTCAGATCTTGGACTGTTTCCCTAATCTCTTTCATTGCTTTTTCATGATTTTCTTTCAGGCACTTATTGTTTTCTCCTTTATTTGTCCTTTCCTCTAGATTTTTATAGCATTCTTCCCATTTTTTGTTTGTCTGTTCCTCCTCTTCATTTTTGATTTCTTCTTTATAAGGCTTTAGCCTCTTCATGATGGTGTTTATAAGGTTGTTTTCTTCTGTTTCTTCCATTCTGTGATATTCAGGTCTGCTGTTGGAGGAGGGCTAGGTTCTGGTGATGCTGTATTGCTCATTATTTTGTTGTATTTACTTCTGCCTTGACATCTGTCCATCTCCTTGAGGATTCATTCTTGGTCTTATCAGCACACTTTGTCCAGACAGAGCTGACAGATTTAGGGAGCCTCTCTGTGGTCCAGTTGGAAGCTCTAGAGAGGATGGGAGATTTTGTCTAGATGGGAGTGCTGGCAGGATTGGAGCTGGGGTTTCTAGTCCAGATGGGAGTTCTGGGGCAGGATGGAAGCTCTGGTCCTGATTGGTGTTCCTTGGTGGATGGCAGTTTGGGGCCAATCTTTGAGTCTCAGGAAGTGGCGGGGGTCTCAGGTAGATATGGTTGGGGCAGGTTGTGGAGTTTGCAGGGTCTGCCTGCAGTCTGGGAAAAGGTATCCTTCCTGCAGGTCCCTCCAAATGGCCAGAAACTTGGCCCAAGTTGGAAACTTCTTCCCAGATGGCTGGTACCCAGGGATGGGACCTAGACATGGGGCCTCTCTAGCTATGACCCCAGTCACTCACCTCTGGTCCAGATGGGAGTTCTGGGGCAGGATGGAAGCTGGGGGCTGGTTTCTAAGTCTCAGGAAGTGGCTGGGGTTCCCAGTCAATTGGTGTGGGGGAAGGGTGTGGGGATTGTAGGGTCTGCTGGGTGTCTTGGAGAAGTGCAACCTTCCTGGTGGGGTTGGGGTGTGCTGCCCAATGGCCAGAACCTGGGGCCAAGTTGGGCTGGTCTTCTTCTAGAATGGCTGGTGCCCAGGGCTGGGACCTAGGGGCAGGCCTCTCTGTGTATGATCCCAGGCACTCACCTATGGTCCAGTTGGGAGTTCCTGGGCAGATGGAAGCTCAGGCTGATCTTTGAGTCTCAGGAAGTGGCTGGGATCTCCATATCTTGTATATATGGGAGCTCTGGGGTGGGATGGGAGATGAGGGCTACCCTCTGCGTCTCAGGAAGTGGCTGGAGTCTCACACAGATGGCTGTGGGGGCAGGGTGTGGAGATAGTACAGACTGCCTGCAGTCTTGAAAAAGGGGAATCTTCTTGCAGAGCCTGCCAAATGGCCAGAAAATGGGACCATATGCATATTTTTGATAGGAGATCTTTATCACATTAAAACTTTTGTTTTATTTAGCTAATTGTGTTCAAAATGTATATTTTAGATATTAGACCTTTATCAGATCAGAATTTTTGTGTTCTCTGATTTCTTCAGTACAATGTGTGTATTTTTGCTATTAGTCCTTTATCATATGGGATTTTTTGTGTTATTTATCTAATTAAGTTCAATATGTGTATTTTGAATATTTGACCTATATCAGATGAGAATTTTTGTGTTATTTATTTGATTTCTTGTGTTCAATATATATTATATGGATATTGGACCTTTATGATATGAGGTTTTTTTGTTTTATTTAATAGGTATATTTTGTTCAAAATGTATATTTTGGTTATTACACCTAAATCTGATGAGAAATTTTTTTTAATTTATCTGATTTCTTGTTGTCATAAGTATATTTTTATATTAGAAATTTTGTTTTGTTTTTCTGATTTCTTGTGTTCAATATGTATATTATGAATATTAAACTGTTATCAAAAGGGAATTTTTATATAATTTACTTTATTTCTTGTGATCCATATGTATATTTTGGATATTAGACATTTATCTGAAGAGATATTTTGTTTTTTGTTTTATCTATTTGATTTCTTGTGTTCAATATGGATATATTGGATATTAGTTCTCAATTATGTAAGATTTTCATATTTAATGTCTAATGTTTAATACATACACACACACACACACACACACACACACGGAGTACTACTCAGCAGAGAAAATCATGAGGTTTGAAGGCAAATGGATGGATCTAGTAAAAATCATCCTGAGTGAGGTAACCCAGACTCAGAAGGACAAAAGATGACTAGACTTATACTCACAACTCCAGGGAGGCCACCTAGAAAACAGGACCCTAAGAAAGACACAGGGATCGCCCCAATGACAGAGAAATGGAAGAGATCTACATGAACAACCAGGATGTAGGTGGGGTTAATGAAGGGCAAGGTTTCAGGAAAAGAGAGCTTAGAGGACTAGGAGATCCCAGCTGGATCAAGAAAAGAAAGGGAGAACAAGGAATAAGAGACCAGGATAAATGAAGACCAAGATACCCCCAATGTAGACTACTGGCAATGGTAGAAACAAAGCCCAAACTTGACCTAGTCTGGTGATCACATGTCCAAACACCCTAAATGTCATGCTAGGAATATCATCCAATGACTGAGGGAAGCAGATGCATAGTTCCATGGCCAGGCTCAAGCTGGAGATCCAGGGGTCCAATTGGCGAGAAAGAGGAGGGATGGATGAGTGAGAATTATTGAGACCAAGATTGGAAAATGCTCAGGGACAAATAGCCAAACTAATGGAAACACATGAACTATGAACCAATAGCTGAGACGCCCCTAACTGGATCAGGCCCTCTGGATAAGTGAGACAGTTGATTAGCTTGAATTGTTTGGGAGATACCCAGGCAATGGGACTGGGACCTGCCCTTAGTGCATGAGCTGGCTTTTTGGAGCCTGGGAACTATGTTGGGATACTTTGCTCTGCCTGGGTAATGGAGGAGGGTACCTGACCTGCCACACAGAATCTACAAGACTGAGCTGAAACCCAAGGGGAGTCCTTGCCCTGGAGGAGATGGGAACAGGGTGGGGAGTGAAATGAGGGGAGAGGAGGTGGATGGGAGGAGGAAGGACAAGGGAATATATGCTGATATGTAAAATTAAATTATTTATAAAATTTTAAAAAATAAACAAAAAATACAGTGCTGCTCTCATCAAAGTGCTAAAAAAATCTGTTTTTACAAGCTTTGCTAACTGATTTCTGCCCCCAGCGTGTAACACTATCCCCTTAAATACTGATTTTTTTCAATGGAAAAACTTTTGTAGCTCCCAGACATATTCTGTTACAGTAGTTTATTATTTTTTTTAAATGGATCCACATTTTAATTGGGGCAGTTCAATTCCACCCAAACAAGCAAACCATCCAATTAAGAACAGCAAGATAGAAAAGAAAATATTAATAGTTGGACTCAATATACACTACATGAATTCTAGTAAGTAACCAAAATCATTTATGTGCTTCTATTAAAATACACCAAATGGCACAGGTGGAATTTATTTGTTATTAGATTAGCCAGATGAGGCTTAGAATTCTGAGATTGGAACAGGCAAACACAACTGTATATTTAGGATCAAACATGGTCATTTCAACCTTTTCTCTCCATCTTCTTTGCTTTTAGCATCTGAAAGTGGTTAAACAATAAAGAATAGCTAGCTGGTGAGTCTTTCCAAATGGCAAAGGACAGGAGCCATGCACAATATTTGGGAACAGTCATGAAGAGAAGTGTTAATTTTTTTTCAATCAAGTGAAGCAATTCTCTGCTCTAAAGCATTGTTTTCAGCATTTTTTGTAAGTTTAGGATCAGATTCCTTTGTTCCCAGAAAGAGGTGTTCACCAGAAAGAGGTGTGCAGCTTAGCTCATATAAATGCTAGCTCATCAACCCCACCCCACCCCCAAATTCAAACAAACAAAGTCCCACTTACAAAGGAAGTGATTTTATAAGTCATGCCTAGTAACAGCACACATCTCCAAGGTGCATCCAAACCCTCTTTTTCTAGGTAGAAGAAACTGACATGATGAGAGGCTAAACTGCCAAAGATATAACCAATAATTTCCTGGGTGTGCCTGCTGTCCTGCCCTTGATTTGCACTGTGTTCCTCAGACCTGCATTCTAAACCTGCACCTGTGATTATATCAGTTCCTAGCCTAAGACATTATTATTCTTGGATAGCCTCAGATGTAGCTCAAAAGAGCCTGTTAAGGAGAAAATCAAAGTGACTTTTCACATCTGATATGGTCTATTTACTTTTGAAGGAGGAAATTTGTCAAAGATCTGTTTACAGAAATCTTAATGAAGAGGCACAGAAGTTAGAGGGAAACCAAGAAGCTTTCACAGGGATGTGTGAACATCAGCCCTGGAGTTAATCTCCAAGCTGAGGTATTTAGTGGGACACATTTGCAGTCATTACTTACACCCCCACACTCCTGAAATTTAAGGTGCTACTTTGCTCTCAGCTTCAAGGAGCTTCTTCTGACCTTCAAGGAAGTTCATAGCATAAGATTGAAATTCATAGTCAAGGCAATGAATTTAGATCCAACTCCCCATAGCAGAAAAGGTTCATGGTCAGGAAATTCAAAGAAAAATACATTCATTGAAGTGACACTTGTTGAATATAACACATTGAAAGAATTTAGTATAGTACTTGATATGGCAAGACAATATCAGGGGACATTTGTTGACTGGGTACAGTCGTTTGTGAGTCTATGGGTGTCTCTGTGTCTTTGAAAAACTGGCATGTAAATACAGGTTGGGTTCAGGAGGATGTAGGATCTCTTCTTCTGAGACAGAGATGAGCATTTCATGAAATACACATCTCACTGACTTGTGAAAACCATTCTGTCATAGAGTGCTTTCTTAACATCTCTATTACATTGAATTACCAGGCACAGCAACTAAGAATGGGAAAAATTGATCATAGCCCACAAATCCAGGTAATAGTTCCATTTTTGGGAAATCAAGGTATGAACTCAGATAATCATATTACGTCCACTGCCAAGAGGAGAAAGAGGAGAGATAAACAATTAACCCATGCTGCCTGTTTCATAATGCTTATGCTCAAGGTTCTTTATACTTACACAGTACAGGTGGCAGACAATGAAATGATTCTGCCCATTTTAGGGAATCTTATCTCAATTAACAATTAATAAAATCCCACAGAGTCATGTTCAAAGTAAATCTTATCTATATCATTCCTCATTGAGGGTCCCTCTTCCCAGGTGACTAGTTTCATTAATTCTGATAATAAATACTAAGAATCACACTGCCCCAGCATCACTGCCAGGATTTGAGTAGATTTCTGTCTGCATACCAATGTGTGGTCCTCAGCCTGTGGGTCACCACGCCATTGGGGGTTGCATATCAGATATTTGAAGTATGATTCACAACAGTAGCAAAATTAAAGTTAAGAAGCAATAAAACTGTTATGTTTTGGGTTAATGACAACATGAGGAACTACTGTTAAAGCAATTTAATGTTTCAGGGTATTGAAAAATTAATAACCATTGATCTAGAGTGTCAAGTGGAATCCTAGTGTCTATATTACTACATATGAAGGGGCATGCAAAGGATTTTCTTGAATATTCTTTGCTCTATAGGAAACTCATCTTCAATGTGGAAGACTGCAGCTGTCTGGCCACCTATACTACCCAGTAACACTAGACCACTTTGAGCTACTTAACAAAGAGTAAATCACCCACTACCCACATGCTAATGACACAGATTTTAGGCCCACAGAGCTCCATGACTGTATCACACTCCTATGGGTACTTGTTCCTAGGCTCTTCCAGCCTCTTCCTCTAGTGTAACTCTGCCTAGCTATTTCCTGTAGACTCCTTACCAGTAAATTATTAAACAAGTGTCCTTATCAGTCATCATTAATTCAATAATGACTTGTGGATAAGGAGATAAAGAGATGCAGGAACATATTATGAACTATAGCATATATAAATTTCTATGATATTATTACTTGTGTACATAAAATTTCAGTGGGAGATAAACATTCAGCTCCACACATGGAAAGAACCAAAGGATGTCCAATCAGAGAGAGATTTCTGGCTTTGGATGAAGGGGGTGCTGAAGGGCATCCCTTGTATCCCAGCAGAGGCTCCTGCAAAGGTCAGCTTGACATCTAGTTTATTATGAGGAAAGCTCAATAGCAATGAAGCAATGTCAGTTCCCAAGACATCTGCAGCTCTTCCCTGGACATTCTTTTGTATCCCAGAGAGCCCCGGCAACCTCTGTGATGTAAACTATGTTGTGACAACACCAATAATCCTTGGGAAGTTTATTCAATATCTTCACAATTTACCGATGAACATGATGGCATGCTGAAGAGTCTAGTTCAGAAAGAGAATGGAGAGGATAGAAGGACCAGAGAGTGACAGAAGAAAGCTGACCTTCAGCCTCAGAGTAAAACATCAAGAAACAAATGGTCGAGAGGATTGTGTAATGAGTTCTATGCAGAAAAAAGGAAGTTTCTTGGAGGAAGTGGGCTTGAGCTGAATCTTCCACTAATGGGGCACAAAAAGTTGGGGTCTCTGGGAACCAACAGAACTTCCCTGTTTATCATGGCTCTTGACATTCAAGGATTCCAGAATATTAATTGTTTTGCCTCAAAGGTCAGGAACTGTTAAGGCCAAAGATTTATGCTGGAAACTCTTGGATTTCATTCCTTTTGGAGAATAGGTATTGAGGAGTGAACATGAGACCAACATTCAAGCAGGAGGGATTAATGAAGTGTGCCAATTTCAAGGTAGACCACCACTGTGCTTCAACCACACAGGTTAACTTCAGGAACTTCCCAGCTGCTCTGTTTGTTCTAGGTTGTCAGTGAGGTAACTTGTTGAGTCTGGTGACCATGTTCTGCCCTTATATGTTTTCTCCTTTAATAGTTATATGGCTAGAGTGACATGTCCAGATATTGGAGCAACCTCTTAATGACTGGGGTGATTGTGAACTATGGCAATTTGCTCCTGACTCTCTCTCCTTGGTTACTTGGAGCATGTGCTATGAGGACAGAGAGAATCAAATAGCTGAGATCACCACTTCCCTTCAAATAGAGGTGATGGCTGACTCCCAGAGGGGGTAAGTAAAGCATGGGACAAATAATTTGGGGTGTCACTAAGTTATTGGTAAACAAACTTTCTCAAACATTTGATTAGGACTCAGAGTGTTCTGACCATTCACTTTGCCTTGTCATACTGCAAGTTAATTTGTCTTAATTTACCCACAAGGAACACCATGGAGCCACCATCCCACCAAATCTTCCTCACCAAGATGCAGATGAAGCAGAAGGTGCAGAGACTGACCAGTCAGCTTCAGAAAATTACCATTGAAAGAAATTAGCAGGGAGATCGCCTGATCTTTATCACAGAAGAGAATATTAAGAATAAGTTTTCATTCTTTCAAACCCTGTGGTTTCAATCTCAGGTCCACTCTGTCATCATTAATTCATTTTATATAAGGTCTGTGTTTTTTGTAGGCTGCATCTTTATGGTATGCTTTTGCCCAAAATCATGTCTCTAAATTCTTTCCAAATGTAGAAGAACCTCAAATGTGGACAGGAATGACGTTAGGAAAAAGTCAATTCTGCTTCCTCTAAAAAGAAACAAAAACAGAGCCAGTGGCAGGAGTCATAGTTCTCATGGATTGAGGCAGTACTATAGGAGTTCCCTGAATGCATTCTATCAAATGCTGGCAAGTTTGAGATGTTTATATTTGTAAGTTCGAGTTGATTGTTTTGTTACTTGCTTGGAAAGGCCTTGGGTGTTTGATTCTCCAAGCAGCAGTTGGAGTGGCCTGGTCACACATATAAATGTGTAGATACAGGGACTGAGACTAATCCCTGCTCTTTTTGTTCCTCTCTGAGAGGAAACACCTGCATGCATATGTTCAGCCACAAAGTGATAGAGTTCTCCCACTCTTACTTAGTCTCTCTATCTCTGTCTCGCTAAGCACCTCTTTCTTTGTCTTTCTGTCTCTCACACACATGGGTATGTATTGTGTATTTTGTCTATGTGTTTGTGCATGTATCTCATCCTAGTCCCTGAAATCAGGGATCTGTGAGTGGGCTTGAGCAATTCCATATCTCACAGTTGGTGAAAATTAGGAGCAACACTTTGAACATTATAGTTCTGCCAGTGTACTTACTTTAGGGACACATAGATATACCATTGGGGAGTTTATAAATCTGCCATGATATTGAGTCCCATTCTCAAAACTATTCATGATGTTATTTTCGTCTCCATTGTGATAGGTTCCATCATTGAGATTTTGTTTTTGAAGGCACCAGAAATACCTTCAGATTGTAGAAGACAAACACCTGTGGAGTAGACACTAGGGAAATTCTTAGACTGCTATTTCAGCAAACTCCACTTTATATCATCTAAACAGCCTACCTCTGCTGGCCTAGGGTCAGAATAGTTGTAAGTAAATTGTTTGCAATTCTGTGGGTTTGGTCCTGTATTTCAACACCAACAATGTAAGGAAATTTGTTGCAACAACACTGGAGAAAGATGTCCTGACTACCTGGGGAGTCAGGCAACACCTTGAGCTGCTTAGGACAGCTCTGATTGCTGAAACTGCAAGAAGAAAGTTTCGCCTTAGAGGGCGAGGTATACTACACACCTTGAGCTCCTCAGAACAGCAGCTCTGCCCTGAATGTGTCCTGCACACTAGAGATGTTTAGGACAGCTCTGATGGCTGGAACTGCAAGGAGACAGAACAGTCCTGGAGGGTGAGGTATCCTGGACACCTCAAGCTGCTCACAACTGCTCACACCTGATTGTATAAGATAAACAACAGATTGCTGATCATCCTACTTTATTACATTTCTAGCAGATATATGAAAATACTGCCTTGGATACACACATAAACGATTTAATGTTTTTTATATTCTTTTCTATTATGCGTTTTAAAATTAACATTGTTGTGTTGACAAAACAACATACATTGGGATTAAATTTTCTACACTTGGACTATTCTGGAGGTAAACACATGAGGAACATGACTTCAAATAAATCCTTGAATTGTTACTGAAATTAATGCCGGGCTTAATATGAACAATGAAATCTCAAGGGAATTTGTGAAAACATGAAATCAAAACCAAACACCACAACCCACTACCCTTTCACAGACACTCTTACTCAGAATGTATGATCATACATTGCTTGATATTTAAATAAACAATAGAATAGTAAGATGAAGGGCTTCCCATTCTATGTATTACAGAAGAAAAATACATATCACTAAATAAAAACATTGAAAGTGTTTCTTTCCCATGGGTGTACTTTCATTCTTTTGGAGATGACTCTCATATACAACGGTTTTACCACATTCAGTATATATGAAAGGTTTCTTATCTCCAGTTTGACTTTCACGCCACCAGGCACATATAAAATCTTTGCCTTAATCATTACACTGTTGACTCTTTATATATGTTCGAATTAAATTTGCTATTTTGTCTAATTGTAGAGAGGAATCAGATCTTAAGATTTCATGCTTGTTTTTACACCCATGTTTTATTTATGCTGTCCTAGTACTCATAGGGTTTACTCTGTAGTGTGAGTTGGTTACTGTATTAACACTGTAGCTAGAAAATAAATTATTTGTATACTTGAATCAAATTCAACAAGTATGGTCAATGTGGGGACTGCTACATATCTTCTGATTGTAATGAGAATGAGGTATGTTATGTCTTCCATATCCCTATGCTCATATGGCTTGTCTCCAGAGTGACATATAATATAACTAGTAAAGGAAGAATAACAAATAAAAGATTTCCACATTGAATTTTGTTTGACTTTCTGTCCTCATAGACTTGTGGTATAGGGAATAAGGTATTTCCACGATGATAACATCCCTTGACTTTTGAATCTAACTGCCTCACTCACTAAAAAGCACAGTCACAACAAGGACATGAGATACACTAGCTTTACTATGGACTACTTGCTTAATAGAAAGCTTTGACAATGTACTTATCACCTCTTCACTGTGTGTAACTTTTGTAATAGGAATGGTATGAAATAAAAAGACTGACAGTTCTATAGCAGAGCTCTCATGGTACTATGATTTTAATAGTAATATCTTTTGAGGAATTGTTTCTTTGATATTGTTCTTAAAAGAAAGCCTTGTATATGCAGTTCACCAATCAGAAATAGTGGTGTATGGTTTTGTGAGAATATAATAATCATCAATGCACTTTAAGTGGTACTTATTTACACTATTGCTTTTGTTTAAATTTTCCAGGACATAATATAATTTTTTTCACCAGTACATTTTTTCTCCTTTTTTATTTATTATATTTTTGTTTTAATTTTACACATCAGCCATGGGTTCCCCTGTCCTCCCCCTCCCACACTATCTCCCAAATTCCAACCAGCCCATCCCTCCATTCCCATTTCCTCCATGGCCAAGACTTCCCTGGGAATTCAATTAAACCTGGTGGATTCAGTACAGGCAGGTCTAGTCCCCTCCTTCTAGGTTGAGCAACATGACCCTGTGTAGGCCTAAGGTTCCAAACAGCCAGCTCATGCACTGAGGATAGGTCCAGGTCCCACTGCCTGGGTGCCTCCCAAACAGTTCAATCTATTCAATTGTCTCACTTATCCAGAGGGCCTGATGCAGTTGGGGGCTCCACAATTTTTAGTTCATAATTCATGTGTTTCTATTACTTTGGCTATTTCTCTCTGTGCTTTTCCAACCTTGGTCTCAACAATTCTTGCTCATACAATCCCTTCTCTTTCTCGACAATTGGACACTTGGTGCTCAATCTGAGTCCAGGCTGAGGATCTCTGCATCAACTTCCATCAGTTATTGGATGAGAGTTCTAGTAAGGCTGTTAGGGTGTTTTGCCATCTGATCACCAGACTAGGTCATATCAGCCTTTCTCTCAACCATTGCCAGTAGTCTACAAAGGATGTATCATTGTGGATTTCTGGGGACCGCTCTAGCACTTTGTTTCTTCCTGTTCTCATGTGGTCTTCATTTATCATGGTCTGTAATTCCTTTTTCTCCCTTTCTGTTCTTGATCCAGCTGGGATCTCCTGTTCCCCTAAGCTGTCTTTCCCTAAAACAACATAAGGAGATCAAGGGGATACTAATTGGAAAGGAAGAACTCAAGCTTTCCCTATTTGTAGATGACATGATAATATACATGAGTGCCCACAAAAATTCAACCAAGGAACTGATATAGCTTAGAAACACCTTCAGCAACATAGCAGGATACAAGATCAATTCAAAAAAATCAGGAGCCCTCCTATATACAATAGACAAACAGGTTGAGAATGAAATCAGAGGTACATCACCCTTTACAATAGCCACAAATCATATAAAATACATTGGGGTTACTCTAACTAAGCATGCAAAGGACCTATATGACCAGAACTTTAAGTCCCTGAAAAAATTAATTGAAGAAGATATCAGAAATGGAAAGATCTCCCAACATCATGGATAGGCAGGATTAACATAGTAGAAATGGCGAACTTACCAAAAGCAATCTACAGATTCAACACAATCCCCATCAAATTACCAACACAATTCTTCACAGACCTGGAGAGAATAATACTCAACTTCATATGGAAAAACAAAAAAACCCAGGAGAGCCAAAAGAATCCTGTACAATAAAACAACCTCTGGACACATCATGATCCCCAACCTAAAGCTCTACTATAGAGCTACTGTAATAAAAACAGCTTGGTACTGGCATAAAAACCAACATGTGGACCAATGGAATCGAACTGAAGACCCTGACATTAACCCACACACCTATGAACATGTAATTTTTGACAAAGAAGCCAAAAATGTACAATGGAAAAAAGAAAGCATCTACAACAAATGGTGCTGGCATAACTGGATGTCAATGTGTAGAAGGCTGCAAATAGATCCATATCTGTCACTGTGCACAAAATCCAAGTGGATCAAAGGCCTGAACGTAAATCCCGTTACTCAGAACCTGATAGAAGAGAAAGTAGGAAGTAGTTCTTCTATGGACATTCTATTGTATCCTGAAGATCCCTGGCATCCTCTGTGATGTCCCCTATGTTGCGGCAATACCAACTGCCCTTGGGAAGTTTATTCAATGTCTTCACCATTTACTGATGAACATGTTGTCATACTGAAGAGTCTAATTCAAAAAGAAAATGGAGAGAGTATAGAGAACAGAGAGTTGCAGAAGAAAGCTGACCTTCAGCTTCAGAGTAAAACATCAAGAAAGAAATGGTCAAGAGAATTGGGTAATGAGTTCTGTGCAGGAAAAGAGAAGCTTCTTTGAGCAAGTGATCTTCAACTGAAACTTCCAATAATGAGTCACAGAAAACTGCAATCTCTGGGAACCAACATAACATCTCTGTGTGTCATGGCTCCTGAAACTCAAGAACTCCAAGATTTTGATTGTTTTACCCCAAAGGTCAGGAACTGGTAAGGTCAAAGCATTATGCTGGGAACTCTTAGTTTTTTTCCTATTGGAGGTTAGGAATTGAGGAGTGAACATGAGACCAGCATTACAGCAGGAGGGATTAATGAGGTGTGCCCATTTCAAGGCAGGACATCACTGTATTTCAACCACACTGGCTAACTTTGGGAACTTCCCAGCTGCTCTGTGTGTCCTAGGTTGTCTATGAAGTGACTTATTGAGTCTGGTGACCATGTTCTGCCCTTATATGTCTTCTCCATTAATAGTTATATGGTTAGAGAGACCTGTCAAGATATTTGAGCAAACTCTAAATGACAGAGTTGATTGTGAACTATGGCAATTTTCTCATGACTCTCTCTACTTGGTTACTCGGAGCATGTGCTCTGAGGACACAGAGAATCAGATAGCTGAGATAACCACTTCCCTTCAAATAGAGGTGATAGCTGACTTCTCCAGAGGGGGCATCTGAAGCATGGGACAAATAATTTGGGGTGTCACTGAGTCATTGTTAAACAAGAATTCTCACACATTTGATTAGGACACAGGGTGGTCTGTCCATCCTCTTTGCCTTGTCATACTGCAAGTTAATTTGTGTACATCTACCCACATGGAGCACCAGGGAGCCACAATCCCACAAAACGTTCCTCACCAAGATGCAGTTGAAGCAGAAGGTGTAAAGACTGTCCTGTCAGATACAGAAAATTACAATTGAAAGAAATTAGCAGTGAGATTACCTGATCTTTATCACAGAAGAAAGCATGAAGAATAGGCATTCATTCTTTCATACCCTGTGGTTTCAATCTCAGGCCCACTCTGGCATCATTAATTCATTTTGTATAAGGTCAGTATTTCTTGTAGGCTGCATCTTTATGGTATGCTTTTGCCCAAAATCGTGTCTATGAATTCTTTCCAAAGGTAGAAGAACCTCAAACATGGACAGGAATGACATGAGGACAAAGACTATTCTGCTTCCTCTAAAAAGAAACAAAAACAGAGCCTGTGGCAGGAGTCATAGTACTCATGGATTGAGGCAGTAGTATAGGAGTTCCCAGAATCCATGCTATCAAGTGTTGGCTAATGTGAGATGTTAGTTGCTGTGCATTTGAGTTGATAGTTTTGTTACTTGCTTGGAAAGGCCTTGGGTGTTTGATTCTCCAAGCAGCAGTTGGAGAGGCCTGGTCACACTTCAAAATGTGTGGATACAGGGACTGTGACTGAATCCTGCTCTTTTTGTTCCTCTCAGAGAGGACACACCTGCATGCATATGTTCAGCAACAAAGTGATAGAGTTCTCCCACTCCCCTCAGTCTCTCTTTCTCTGCCTCTCTAAGTACCTCTTTCTTTGTCTTTCTGTTTCTCACATACATGGGTATGTGTTATGCATTTTGTCTATGTGTTTGTGCATGTATCTCACCCTAGTCCCTGAAATCAGGGATCTGTGATTGTGCTTGAGCAATTCCATATCTCACAGTTGGTGAAAATTGGGAGCAACACTTTGAACATTATAGTTCTGCTAGTGTACTTACTTTAGTGACACATAAATATACCCTTGGGGACTTTATAAAGCTGCTATGATATTCAGTCCCATTCTCAAAACTATTCATGATGTTTTTTGGTCTCCATTGTGATAGGTACCATCATTGAGAATTTGTTTTTGAAGGCACCAGAAATACCTTCACAGATTCTAGAAGGTACACACCTGTGCAGTAGACACTTGGGAAATTCTTAGGCTGCTATTTCAGCAAGACTACTGAGAGAGTTCATTCAGCTCCACCTCATATCATCTAAGCAGCCTACCTCTGCCGGCCTAGGGTCAGAATAGCTGTAAGTAATTTGTATGCAACTCTGTGGGTTTGGTCCCGTATTTCGGCATCAACAATGTAAGTAAATTTGTTGCAGCAACTCTGCACATAGGTGTCCTGACAACCTGGGGAGATAGGCAACCCCTTGAGCTGCTTAGGACAGATCTGATGGCTGGAAATTCAATAAGACAGTTTAGCCTTTTATTGCATGGTATACCACACACCTTGCCCTCCTCAGAACAACAGCTCTGCCCTGAAGGTGTCCTAGACACCTGGAGCTCTTTAGGACAGCTCTGATGGCTGTAACTGCAAGGAAACAGTTTTACCCTGGGAGTGAGGTATCCTGGACACCTCAACCTGCTCACAACAGCTCTGCCCTAATTATATAAGATAAACAACATATTGCTGATCATCCTACATTATTACATTTGTAGTAGATACATGAAAATCCTTCCTTGAATACACACATAAAAGATTTAATATTTCTTATATTCTTTTCTATTAAGCCTTTTAAATTTTACATTGTTGTGTTGACAAAACATCATATATTGGGATTAGATTTTCTACTCTTGGACTACTCTGGAGGTAGACACATGAGGATCATGACTTTAAATGTCTCCTTGAATCATTACTGAAACCAATGCCAGGCTTAATATGAACAACTAAATCTCAAGGGAATTTGTAAAAACATGAAATATAAACCAAACACCACAACCCACCACCCTTTCACAGACACTCTTTCTCAGAAAGTATGATCATGCATTGCCTGATATTCAAATAAACAATAGACTAGTAAGATGACTGGCTTCCCATTTTATGTTTTACAGTAGAAAGCTACACATCACTAAATGAAAACACAATGGAACATAAACAAAAGCTACAGAATGAATAAAAAGTCAATAAAAATAAATTTAACTAAATGAATTTGCCACATATATAGCACACTTTGGTATCCAACTTGAAGGTTTCAAAATAGAAATGAAAATGCATTGATCTCCCCCATCAGTCTTCACTAAACATAGTAACTAATTACTTCCTTCAAGGCTAGGATGAAAAGAAAATGAAGTAATATTTTTTTCCTTTTTTTGGTTTTTCAAGACAGGGTTTCCCTGTATAGCTTTGTGCCTTTCCTGGAACTCACTTGGTAGACCAGGCTGGCCTCAAACTCACAGAGATCTGCCTCTCCAGTGCTGGGATTAAAGGCATGAGCCACCACTGCCCAGCCAAGATTTTTTCCTTAAGCAGAAGACAACTGAGATGTCTAAAATCTGTACCAATTTGTTTACATGAATAAAATTTTTCTCTTGTATGAGTTTGTCCCTATTTCCTGACTTTAGCATGATATAAATAGGCTTTAAAATATTTATGTGGCTAGAGATATGGTTGGGCAGTTAAGGAAAGTTCATTCCCAGCAATAAGACTTGATTTTGACAACTTCCTTTAGTTCTTTCTACAAGAAGATCCAACAGCCTAACATTTTCAGAAACTAGCATGCAAATTCACATACCCCAAGAACATAAACTGATATCACATAATTAAAATTAAAACAACTCCTTAGAAAAACTATTTTACACTGATGAAACTTTTCATTTGTAAGCATGCATTCCTCTATCACAGGTATTAAGAAATTTAAAGGTTTACTGAGATTTTCTTCAGTGTGAATTGGATCAAGTATCAGAAAGCAAGCATGTACACATGAAATCAGACACATCCTTTTCAGTTGGTGGTACCATTTGGGTAGGTTTAGGAAATGCATTCTGCTGAGGAAATGTGTCACTGGGGGAAGGATTTGATAATTTCCATTCACACATTAGTTTCAGTTTCCACTCTGCTCCTGTGCAGGGTAAGGATCTCAATTTAGCTGCCATGTCTCACATGGTGATCCTGTATTCTTGTGGGGCCAAATAAAACTCATTATAAGTTGACATAGACATTATACAACAAGAAGAGAAAAGCAACTAATCCAAACCCATATAATTTTACACCTGAATTTGTTATTTCATGTAATTAAAGAGGAGTACAAAATCTAAAAATACTACTGTATTATTTAAATTCATAGTGGAAGTGTTTAGGTCTGGAAGGAAAATTTTCCTGAGTATCAAAAGTTAGGCAACACCTATAGTTTGGAGTGGAAGGCATCCTGGATAAATACAATTGAGAGGAGAAAGTTATCCTGGCTGTTGGGATGTCAGGGTATAGCTGAAGCTGTGGGGGAAATGTTTACAGGATACTACAGCTCTCAAAAAAATAGCTGTGAAGGGAATCTGAATACCGAAAGCTGTGAGGGGATAGGAATACTGACTGTTAGAAATTAGCCTAGTTCTGAAAATTTATCCCAATGTGGGATGGTTTACTTGAAGGATGTGGCAAACCTGCTCCTCTCTAAAACAGAGATAGTATTGCTTAGCTGTACTTCACTCAGCTAAGAGAGATTTCCAGCAAAGGTGCCCTTTGCTACTCTGCTCCACTCCCCTAAGATAATTTACCAGTAGAGCTATCCATTATTTCTCTGTTCCACTCCACTAGCAAGTTTCCCAGCAGAGATGTCAATTGCTTCTCTGCTCGACTCCACTAGTGAGTCTCCCAGCAGAGATGCCCCTGGCTCCTTTGCGCGACTCCACTAGAGAGTTTCCTAGCAGACATTCTGCTCTGCTCTGGCATAAGATCTTCACCTAAATCTAATTCAAGTGATATATATAGGGTAGAGGATTCTGAATAGTAGCTGCCTGTGTCAGTGTGAGAAAGGGCAACTGCCAGCTGAAGGAAACACGGGGCTTATATGGAGCATCAAAGAGGTAGAGATTTCCAGGGAAATGATTTTGAGAACATATATTGGCTGGATTTCAAGCTCATTCTCAGAGATTAGGTTAGCTTTGTCCACAATTGGTCATAGGTAGAGGGTATTTCTTTGGCTCTGGTTTCAGTGCCAAATTGAATGTTTTTCACTGACTCTGCTTTCGTTTTTCTGATGTGTCTCTTTGGCTGTGTTTTACACAATCTTCTAAATTTACTTATTCCATGATTTTACAGGGGCAAACATTTTAAAAATGGGCATCATAATGCATCAACAGATTGCTGACATTGTCAAATTGTTTTTTACAGAAGGAACACCCTTTGTGTAACTGAATGCAAGTGTTTTGGATATGGATCTTACCAAATACTTTATAATAATAAGCCCTCAGTACTTCTTCAGGTACGAAAAGACTATTGTAATATTCAAAAGCTTTAAGAGATTGACTGTACAGAAATAGGTTTATTCATGTATAAATAGGAAAACTGTATGACACTGACTATATTTTATTCTTTCTCTGCTGTAAGACTTTTTCTAATGATTTCAAAGACTACTGATACACACAAATGTTTTATCATACTGATTACATTCGCAGGGTTTCTCTCCAGTAGGTGTTGTTTCATGCATTTGAATAGTACTATGTGTGAAATGACATCACCACATTGATTAAATTCATGGGGTTTCTCTACAGTATGTGATCTTTCATGCATTTGAAGATGACTGTGAAGACAAAAATCTTTACCACATTAACTGTGCTCATACATTTTTGGTCCAGCATGTCTTCTTTTATGTATTTGAAGAAAACTGTGATTAGCATAGACTTTACAACATTGATTACATTCATAGGATTTATCTCCAGGATGTCTTCTTTTATGCATTTGAAGATTTTGGTGATGTTCAAAAGCTTTAGCACATTGATCACATTCATAGTGTTTCTCTGCTGTATCTGTTCTTTTAAGACACTGAAGATGACCATGTTGTACAAAGGCTTTATGACTTTGAAGATGAGCATGTTAAGCAAAGGCTCTACCACACTGATTTCATTCATAGGGTTTTTCTCCAGCATGTGTACTTTTATGAATTTGAAGATGATTGTGGTGTACAATAGCTTTACCGCATTGATTACCTATGTAGGGTTTCTCTCCTGTATGTGTTGTTTTATGCCTTTGAAGATTACAGTGATGTGAAAAGGCTTTAAGACACTGATTACACTGACCGTGTTACTTTCCCATAGGTACACTTTCATGCCTTTGAAGATGACTCTCATATACAACAGTTTTTACCACTTTCAGTATATATCAAAGGTGTCTTCTCTCCAGTTTGACTTTCATGCCTGCCAACACATGTCAAACCTTTACCATAATCATTACACTGTTGACTCTTTATATCTGTATGAATTAAATTTTCAATTTTGTCTAATTGTAAAGAGGATTTTACACCCATGTTTTATGTATGCAGTCCTAGTACTCATAGGAATTCTCTGTAGTGTGAGTTTGTTAATGCCTTCACAATGAAGCTAAAAAATCAATTGCTTGTATACTTGAATCAAATTCAACAAGTATAGTCAATGTGCGGACTGCTACATATCTTCTCAATGTTATGAGAATGAGGTGTGTTATGTCTTCCATATCTCTATGCTCATATGGCTTGTCTCCAGAATGACATATGATATAACTAGTAAAAGAAGAATAACAAATAAAAGATTTCCTCATTGAATTTTGCTTGACTTTCTGTCCTCATAGACTTGTGGTATAGGGAATAAGGTATTTCCTCAATGACATTCCTTGACTTTTGGCTCTAACTGCCCCACTCACTAAACAGCACAGTAACAGGTATATGAATTACAGTAGCTTTACTATGGACTATTTGCTTAATAGTAAGTTTTGACAATATACTTATTACCTCTTCACTGCGTGTAACTTTTATAATAGGAATGTTATGAAATAAAAAGACTGACAGTTATATAGCATAGCTCTCAAGATTTTAATAGTGATATCCTTTAAAGAATTATTTTTTGGCATTGTTCTTAAAAGAGTGCCTTGCAAACGCATTCACCAACCTGAAATAGAGATGTATGGTTTTGTGAGAATTTAATAATCATCAATGCACTTTAAGTGGTACTAATTTACACTTTTGGTTTTGGTTAAAATTTCCAGGACATTATATAATTTCTTCACAGTACAACTCACCAAGGAAAATACAGTGAGATGATCTATAAATATATTCTGTTATAATCAAAGATTTGGTCCTAGCCTAATTGTCATCAGACAGGCTTCTTGCAGTAGATGATGAGAGCACGTGCAGAGATCCCTAACCAAACTTGAGAATAAACTCTAAGAATCCTGTGGAAGGAGGGAATAAATATGGCAGGATACAGAAAGGTTGAGGAAAAAAAGGAGAACTTGGCCCACAGGATCAACAAAGCAAGGTAATAGGGGTTCAGAGAAACAGAAGTGTCAATTTTGAATCATGCAGGGCTCAGTGCCAGGTCTTCTGCATGCATGCTATGGATGTTTAGCTTGGCATGTTTGTGAGACTACTAACCGGAGTCCTGGTGTCTGGCTCCTTTGCTTGCTTTTGGGACACTTTTCCTCTTATTGGGTTACTTGCCCAGCCTTGATATGAGGTTTTTGCCTAGATTTATTGCACCTTGTAATGATGTGTTTGGTTGATATCACTGGGAGGCCTACTATTTCCTGAAGGAAAACAGAGTAGCAGTGAATTTAGAGGAATGAGTATTTGGGAGGTTGACTAGAAAGAGTGGAGAAAGGGGAAGCTGAAGTTAGCATGTATTGAATGAGAGAATAATGAATACCAAGAGAAAAGGAAACATGAAAATGTATTTAGTCTAAGTTCAATGATCCTCATAAACTGTAAGAGCCTCAAAAAGCTCAAATATCCAAAGTCTCTTATGGCACTGAAGACAATCTCTTGACTGTCACATCTAGTAAAAATCAAGAAACAAATAAAGCATATCCAACATACAATGGCACAGGATATACTCCCTGTGTTCAAGGCCCAAGAAAAGCAGACATCCCCTGCTCATGTACATGTCACACCAGCCAGAAAAATCAGGTAACCAGGCCACCAGCCCATGAAACTTCCACAACCCCCACTTCTCCAAAGACATAATCCCCCATCCACCTTACAGCTGTCACTCCCAAAGTCATGTCCTCAACCCCACATCGGATTAATATATTCTGCTCAAATGCAGCCATACAATCCAGAAAAACTGGTATACCCCTTGAAATAAAGAACACGTGCAGGACCAGAGGCCATTCCAGCCACCAGAAATCCAAATAACCTGCTCACTTTTGGACATCAGCAGTCTTTCAATAATCCCCCAACACTATCCTCAATCCTACTTCTTTCTTCTTCTCTGTGTTGTTGCCTCCAACTTGGGTTGAATCCTTTCTCTAACAAAGGCTACACAATATGCCAGAGGTCTATGTAGGCCTCCCACCCAAAGACCTCTCCTACTTTCTCAGTGCTCCCTTATCCATATCCCCAAACTTCCTCCTTGCCCCGGCCAGCGGGGTGTCAACGGGGCCACCCACCTGTGGGAGAGAATGAAAAGACAGGGCGACACAAAGAGATGGACAGCAAGACAGAATTCTGATCAAGCCGCCAATCTTTATTTTTCTCCACAAGGCTTATATAGCATAAGGGGGGAAGGGGCAGGAAGGAGGGAAAGGGAAAAGGGGCATGTAGAACATGGAAGGGGAGCAAGACGTGTGAGGCAGATAGTGCAACTGCGAGATGTCTGCTAAGGTCACTGGTCAGGGGCAGTATATTCTGTTGCTAGGCTACCTGACCATGGAATGCTCTTTACGTTCAGTTGTCATGGCACCTGACTGTGGGATGTTCTCTTATCTTGGGAGGCCTCTGGTTACTGCTCTGGGAAGGGGCTTATGAGCTGTTCTTTGGTTTAGCTAATACTTTCCATGGTTCATGTTTGGTTCCTGATATCTTGGTCCCTAACATCTCCCCCTTCTATACATATAGCAAAACAAAGAAAGGAGGTCCAAATCTTTTGCCATGACGGGGGAGGGGTGACAGAGGCTCCATCCCTGTTGAGTTTGAGTTCTTTTGTCCTGAAGGAAGCTGGAACTATGCAGTTTTTTTACAGGGGGCAGGTTTTAATCCGGGAGGGAAGAGTATAGGGTCTGCATAACCACCGTGCAATAGAGCATGTCATCCAAGGCACCCAGGATGGTGGAGCACTTTAGTCTCCCTGCCTTCTGCAGTCCCACCTGCACCCTCAATCCCCTAAGCCTTCATGGACCTTAGCCATGCTATCTCTTTCTACTCCTGTGTGATCAGTATAGAAGCAACATTCTTCCTTAAGAGCGGCACAGAGGCCTCCTTGCTGTAAAAAGAGGAGGTCAAGCCCTTGGCGGTTTTGGAGAACTACCTCTGAAAGGGAGGTGAGGGAGGATTCAAGGGTGGAAATGCCTAGCTCAAGCTGTGCTATATCTTCATCTATGGAAATTCTAAGCTCTGAATAATGTTGGTTAGATAAGACCAGGGAGGCTATGCCCGTACCGGCCCCTGCAGCCCCCACCCCCAGGAGGATGGCTAAAGTGACTGCAGTCACAGGCTCCCTTTTCGAGCGATGGGGGAGGAAGTACTTAGGTTGTCTGTGACATTGCAAAGTGGTTGATAAACAGGGGAAATGATAGCGCCTTGGGTGACAAGGCAGTGGCCTGAGCCCATAACTTGGGAGAGTGTAAGGCAAGATGTGGGTGGCTGTTGCCAGAGACAATCATGTGGGTCAGTGGTTAGGGAGAAATCTAAATCAACAGCCACTCCTTCATAAAATGGTGGGGCAGAATGATAGCAAAGCCAGCAGGAGTCAACCAAATCAGGCTTGGAGGTATTAAGTACCTGGTAGGTTTTTGCGATAAGGGTGGTAATCATATCTTTGGTAGTTGGTGGGGGAGGTGGGAACGTGGGAGAAAAACCCATGGATGTCTGAGATTTATTGGTTGTAGGAAAATCATTGTTGCCAAGAAAAGAGTTGGGACTTATGGCAACAGCATTAGGGGAATTAACAGGCTGTTTTAAAAGTTTGATGAAGAAGATGACACCTGAATTATGGCCATCTTGGTAGAGTAAGAGGCCCCATTCATAGCCCTGCTCCCAATTGGTAGCCTTCTTTCTGGGGTCAGTAAATCGGATCCTAAGAGGATGACACCATGAATTAATGCACTCAGGTCTAATAGTCCAGGGATTCTTAGGGTGGAGTAATTGGCCCTAACAATTATAAGGTCCCAGGACAAGGAAGGGCCCCAGTATGTATCACCAGTGGTTTCACAGCCCCAGGCCTTGCAATGGCGCTCAGGGCGACCACCACAGGTGTAATGACTCAAGCGGGGACGATGGTAACCAGGGCAGACATAGAGGGTGGGCCTAATGAGGCGGGAGCGATGGAAGGCGTTACTACATCCAGGCGGGGCATGGGCCTGTAGGGGGCGGTTAGGCAGTGTGTGGGGAGGCGGGGAGTCGTTTTCTAGACCCCAAAGGGCCGTAGAGCCTGATGCGAGCTTACAGAGGTCCAGAAACAGGTCTGGCCACCAAGGGCCAGGCGTGACTAGGGAGGTTTGCCAGATGACATCCTGTCGCTCCTTCAGCACCTGCCAGGTATGGTTTAGGGGCTGGTGGCGATTGGTGTTTTGTGATGGGCTAGAGAGGCTGTGGCTCAGGAGGAGGAGTATGAGACCCCAGGTAGCCAGCTGACTCACAATGGGCAGCTTTATGGGTGATCTCCATCTCTTTGAGGTCTCAGTCTTTGATGGTAGCTTTAGCATCTGAAAGAGAAGGAGAGTCCTCAGGGGGAGCAGCCTGTCCCCTGGGAATGTTAGGTAAATTTACAGATCGGACCAGGCGCTCAGGGAGCCAGCGTGGGGCATCATGTGCCTGATCAAGGATGCAAGCAGAGCCATGGCCCCAGATAAGTACAGGATCTGGACCATTCCAAACGCCTGTAAGGGGGTCTCGCCACATGGCCAAAGGGTGACTGGCATCTGCTGAGGGGTGCCAATGACGGTCAGCCACTGATCGACCTTCACCATCCAGGGTGAGGAAGTTAAGGACAAAGAGAGCATGGCACAGGCAGTCTGGGGGGAGACAAAGGAAAGCTCGGTCATCTTTAATCGAGAGAGCCATGTTTTTAAGGTCTGGTGGGCTCATTCTACAATGCCCTGACCTTGAGGGTTATAAGGAATACCAACAGTGTGAGAGATCTCAAATTGTTGGAGGAACTGTTTAAGTCCTCCACTGGTGTAGGCCAGGCCATTGTCCATTTTTATGTGTTTTGGGACACCCAAAGTAGAAAAGCAGACCAGGAGGTGAGCAATAACATCCTTGATGGCCTCACCAGTATGAGGGGAGGCAAAAATAAAACCGCTGAATGTATCAACAGAAACATGGAGATATTTTGTCTACCAAAGTCGGGAACATGTGTAACATCCATTTGCCAGATCATATTAGGCAAGAGCCCTCGGGGATTAACTCCAACATGGGGGACAGGATGGGAAACTACACAAGAAGGGCATTGTTTTACTATGTCTCTAGTAATAGTTTGTTCTTTTGTGATTTTGAACTTTAATCGAAGGGTTTTGGCATTACGATGGTGGAGGCGGTGGGCGTGAGAAGCCAACAGGATGGGCTCCTGCAGCACTGGAAAAACCTGTCGAGTGGCTTTATCTGCCAAAGCATTTCCTCCGTGAGGGGTCCAGGAAGCTCCCCGTGAGCATGAATGTGGCCAATGAAAACAGCATGGCAGCGTTCTCTAAGTTTTTGTTGAATTTGAGCGAAAAAGGGAGTGGCATTAGAGGTGGGCTTAATGAAGGGGGCTGTATCAAGAAGGGGTATCGAATGAGTGATATATGCACTATCAGTGTAAATGTTAAGGGGGGAATCATGGAAATTCTGAAAAACCTGTAAAACAGCAAAAAGTTCAACCAGCTGAGCTGAACGAAAGGGTGAAGGGAAGGGAAACGAGTGACCTTGAAAGGCATAAGCCGCAGTGCCATTGGCTGACCCATCTGTAAAAATGGTTGGGGCCTCAGGCAAGGGGCTAGGGGAAATGACTTTTGGGAAAATAAAGGGATGAGTGGATGCAAAATGAAGGACTGGGTCATCAGGAAGGTGATTGTCAAGAAGGCCCAGGAACCCTGAAAAGGCAACACCCCAACAATCCAGTGTCTGAAACAAAAATCGAGTTTGTTCGCGGGTGTAGGGGGTTAAGATGGAATCAGGGTCCTTACCAAAAATCTGACGTGAGGTCTGGCGGCCACGCATGATTAGGAAAGAAACAAGTTGGGGATAGGTGGAAATGACCTTAGTATGACTGGCAGGCATGTGAATCCATAAGAGGGAATGACCCTTAAGTTTATCCTGGGCCCTTAAGGTAGAAGGGGAACTCTGCCAAAGGACCCCTGTGGGCACATGGGGAGTGGATAAGACAACAAAAACCAGCGGGAGGGAATAATCAATCTGAAAAGAGGCTTGGGAGGAAATGGCCTTGGTGATTAAAGATAGAGCCTTGTGAGCAGCTGGGGTCAATTGATGGGGGGGAGGTGGGCTCGCTGGGGCCCCGAAGAATGTCATAGAGGGGTAGAAGATCAGCAGTAGGGAGTTTTAGGTATGGCCAAAGCCATTGAATGTCCCCAAGAAGTTCTTGAAAATCATTAAGGGTGGTAAGGTTATCTGTGCGCAGCTGGATGCGCGGGACCAAGACTCGATTGGCATGTAATTCAAGTCCCAGATAACTGAAGGGCTCAGAGCACTGGATCTTATCAGGGGCAAGCTGTAAGCCAGCAGCACAAAGAGCCTGTGACAGATCTTGGAAAGTTGCTTCTAGAATGGAGGAGCTAGGGGCGGCCAAAAGAAGGTCATCCGTGTAATGCAAGATATAAGTAAAGGGCCATTTTTGGCGTATGGGATCGACTGCCTGGGACACGAACTTTTGGCAGAGAGTCGGGCTATTTGCCATCCCCTGGGGTAAGACACACAAATGAAAATGGAGCATGGGGCCCTGAAAATTAACCCGAGGGAGGCTAAAGGCAAAATAAGCTCGATCATCAGGGTGTAGGGGAATGGTAAAGAAGCAATCTTTTAAATCAATAACCATTTTATGATAGGCCTCCGGAATGGTGATGGGTGAGGGCATGCCTGGTTGGAGGGCGCCCATGGGCTGCATAACCTTATTAATGGCTCGCAGGTCTTGGAGGAGTCTCCATCTTCCAGATTTTTTCTTTATGACAAAGATGGGCGTATTCCAGGGGGAACTGGATGGTTCAATATGACCGGCAGCGAGCTGTTCCTACACCAACATCTCTGCCTCCTGTAGTTTTTCTTGTGGCAGAGGCCACTGGTCTACCCATACAGGTTCTTGGGTAAGCCAAGTGATTTTATCTGCATGGTGTACAGGGGGAGCAGTGGCCTCAATTAAAAACCCTCAAAGCCAAGACCGAGTCTATCTGTTTTATTAGTGGAAGTGACGGGTTGGGTTTGGCCCTGTTGAAGTTTACTGAGACCCTTTCCTGGGATGAAGCCCATGCGTAACATTTGTTGGGTAACCACCTCATTTGGGCTACAGAGGATGACCTTCATTTGGGAGAGAATATCTCAACCCCAAAGGTTGACAGGGAGCCCAGGGACCACAAAGGGGGTGACAGTACCCTGATTACCCTCTTCATCTGTCCAGGCCAGGACTTTAGAGGATTGGAGGGTGTTACTGTATTGACCTATGCCCTTGAGGTCTGTGAGGGAGGGCGTAAGGGGCCAAGAGGTGGGCCAATGGTCTTGGGAGATTACAGTGGCATCAGCGCCAGTATCCAAAATCCCCTGGAATTTTTTACCATCTAGTTTAAGGGTAAGTGTGGGTTGAGAGTGAGAAATAGGCTGAACCCAATAAGCCTCTGATGAGCCAATCTGAGCAGCTCCTCGGGGCTGGGTGGACTGAATGGGGTTGTCAGAGAAAAGCGCAGGGAAAGTAACCAGGCAAGCAAGGCAGGTGCCACGGGAGTTGGCACCAAGACCCTGGAGTGCAAAGGCCAAAATCTTAATCTCTCCTGTATAGTCATTATCAATAATTCCGGGGTAGATCTGGACACCTTTTAAGGTGGACAAGGCACAGCCAAGGATAAGGGCATGGGTATCTGGGGCCAGGGGGCCCCAAATCCCAGTAGGGATGACCTGGGGGCCCTGTAATGGATCTAGTATTGTGTTGGTGGTGGCACAGAGGTCCAGTCCTGCGCTGCCTGGAGTTTCCCGTTGGAGGGAGCAGACAGTTGGGGAGTGGCCTTCGAAGCCCCATGGAGCACTCCCTGGAGCAGAGGGGTCAGGGGCTGGCCCTGAAGAAAGTTTCCTGACAGGCGGGGAGGGAGCAGGCGGGGAGGGAGCGGGCGACCATGAGCATCGGTTTTAGATTTACATTCCCTCGCCCAATGAAAACCATGGCCACATCTAGGACATAGGGTGGTTGGTAGTGGCCCAGTGGTGACGCCAAGCTGGGGCACTGTGGCTGTGCCCCCTGAGGTGGCAGGGATCTCCTTGGGGCATTCCCTTGCAAAATGTCCCGGTTGTTTACAGGAGAAACAAAGGCGACCTTGTTGGAATCTTAATTCTTAGGTGCCCATTGACTTTAGGGCTGCACCAATAGCCAGACTGATGGCGTGGGCAGAGCCAACTCCCGCACAAAGGCGGATGTATTCAGAAAGGGGAGCCCTATCTCTGTAGGGGCGAAGGACCTCCTGACAGGCTGAGTTTGCATTTTCAAAGGCGAGGTGTTTAACAAATGTACTCTCACTTTCTCCTAAGCCCAGGAGGCGCTCAGCAGCGTCATTTAGACGAGATATAAAATCACTATAGGGCTCATCTGGTCCTTGATGCAACTTGGCCAATGAGGTGGTAGCAGAGCCTTTTGGGGGAAGCCGCTTCCAGGCTCGAAGGCCAGCAACCTGAATCTGGGCCAATAAGCTGGGTGGAAAAGTGGCTTGAACCTCGTTTTTGTCATAAGGAGTTTTGCCAAGAAGTTTATTAATGGTCCAATGTTATGAGGAAGGGTTATCAGTGTTGCGCTGGGCCGTCTCACGGCAGTTTTCTGAAAAGTCAGTTTTCCATAAGACAAAATCTCCCCTAGACAGGGCAGCACGGGCCAAAAAATACCAATCATTTGGTGTAAGCCAAGCCTCACTCTGGTTTTCAAGAATTGCAAGGGTAAAGGGAGCGGTGGGGCCATACTGAGCACAGGCTGATTTAAGTCGCTCAACAAGGTGAAAGCTAAGTTTTTGGTAAGACTGCCCGGGTGGGGGCCCCTGATCGGCCCCAGAGCCTGTAACCAGGGGCTCCTCTTCGTGAGGGGTCTCTCCCTCCTCCTCTTCAAGGGGAGGCAACTCCTCTGTCTCGGCAGATTTGGTGGATCCGATCCACTCGCCTGGCTTCAGGTAATGGGAAAAGCCAAGACTGGCTGTGGCCGAGGTTTTTTAAGCGAGGGGATGGGCGGTGGCCAAGAATTTGGAGCGCCCAGGGCGAGGTCAGAGAGCTCCTGATCAAGGGAGCATAATTCCTTTAGAAGGGCCAGGTGTTGTCTACGGGCCGGAAGTGTGCCCTGTAGGCACTGTAACTCTGTTATGAGATTAGGGGGGATTTCTGGATCATCGGGGGTCGGCATTGGGAGCACTGGCAGTGAACCTGCAGGGGCCTTAATGACTGGGGCACAGAAGGGGGCAGTGAGGGAGGCATAATAAGGAGGGGGCTGAGTAAGATTATATGTTATCTTTGTTGGGGGTGGCTTTTGTGGGAGGGAGGTTAAGGGGGTCAAGTTGGCAGCCTCCTTTTTTAGACTGGCCTCATCGCCAGCGTTAAGGGGGGCCGGATCAAGACCCTGGAGGGAGGGGTAAATAGTCTGAGGTGGGGGTGATTGGACTCCTTCTTCCATATTTTTAATCTCCTGTATAGAGGGTGCTCATGAAGGGGGTCGGGGGGAGTGGGGAGGATGTGAATCAGCATGAGAGGGGGGGCGAGACTGTTCTTTCATGACTTTTTCTCCCTGAGAAATAACCAACTCAATGTCAGGGGAGGGGGAGGTCCTTTGGATCCTGAGAATATCATTAACAAGGTTCCAATAGGAAAAGGTTATCACAGGGACTTTATCTGGGCCAAAGGCTCGGTAGTGGTCTCTAAGGCAGTCGCCCACCTTTTTCCAACAGTTTTCATCAATTGTTCCTTCTTGGGGGAACCAAGGACAACAGTCCTCTAAGTGACTAAAGAATTTGTTGAGGTCTTTTTTACGAACCCTTATCCCTCCTGTCTGGAGGGCATCTTTAACACACTTTACGAACAAGTCATGAGAAGAAGTTCCCTGTCCCATGGCGAAGTCTATAGCTCAGACTCACCTCGTCCTTCTCGCTTTCCCCCAGATCACCAGGACGCCGAGTCGGGTGGTCTCGACGGGTGATCGCTTTAAATCTCCACCAGACGTCTGGACTTTCCTGGAGAAGGACGTTCAACTCCCGACGAGGCAAGGGTCGAGTCGCACGTTGGGCGCCAGATGCCTCAGCCAGCAGGGTGTCAACGGGGCCACCCACCTGTGGGAGAGAATGAAAAGACAGGGCGACACAAAGAGATGGACAGCAAGACAGAATTCTGATCAAGCCGCCAATCTTTATTTTTCTCCACAAGGCTTATATAGCATAAGGGGGGAAGGGGCAGGAAGGAGGGAAAGGGAAAAGGGGCATGTAGAACATGGAAGGGGTGCAAGACGTGTGAGGCAGATAGTGCAACTGCGAGATGTCTGCTAAGGTCACTGGTCAGGGGCAGTATATTCTGTTGCTAGGCTACCTGACCATGGAATGCTCTTTACGTTCAGTTGTCATGGCACCTGACTGTGGGATGTTCTCTTATCTTGGGAGGCCTCTGGTTACTGCTCTGGGAAGGGGCTTATGAGCTGTTCTTTGGTTTAGCTAATACTTTCCATGGTTCATGTTTGGTTCCTGACATCTTGGTCCCTAACACCTCCTCTCTTCCCTTTTATCATCCCAAAACTTGGGCAGATAGTCTCTGCTAGAACAAAGGTAACACTGCAAGATTTCAGGGCCCCAACTTGGGATGAGAATCCATGTTCAATCATAGACTACAAAGATAAGAAGAACAAAGAACAAATAGAAACCAAGGAATAAAACACTCATCCAAGGCTGGGCGGTGGTTGTGCATGCCTTTAAACCCAGCACTTGGGTGGCAGAGCCAGGTGGATCTCTGTGAGTTCCAGGTTAGCCTGAGCTACCAAGTGAGTTCCAGGAAAGGCATAAAGCTACACAGAGAAACCCTGTCTTGAAATTAAAAAAAAAAACCCTACCAAAAAGACACACTGAAAAATCAGCACCAAGACCCTCAATCGCCTCAAATCCAGATAATTTGACACCAGCTAAGAACATAATCAACAAGAGCTGTAGTAATATGTCACTACCAGACTCATGCTATCTTACTACAGCAAGATCTGGGTATTCCATCATAGTTGAAGGACAATTAAGACAAACATTATAAAGAAGAGAGGAATTCTTAAAGAGGAAGTAAATGAATCCCTTTAAAGAAAGCAGAGAAACTATAAATGTAATATTGGAAAAAATTAACAAATCCCTTAAAGGAAGCCAAAAACAAACAAACAGTTGATGGTAATGAATGATCTCTTCAACACCTAATAATGGAAATAGAAGCAATTAAAAAATACAAACTGAAAAAATTCTAGAAATGAAAACCTAGGTAGGTATTCAGACAGGAACTACAGAGCCGAGCGTCACCATGAAAATAGAAGACATGGAATAGAGAGTTTCAGGATTTAAAGATAAGATAGAAGATATGGCTATATTAATGAAAGAAAATGTTAAGTTGAAAGCTTTCCTGAAACATAAGATCCAGGAAACTTGGAACACTATTAAAAGACCAAGCATAGGAATAATAGGAATAGAAGGAGGAAAATCTCAGCTCAAATCCCAAAGAGGATTTTCAAAAAAAAACTTCCTAACTAAAAAGAAAGAAGAGAACATAGCCCAGAGAATCTACTAAGCAGAGCTCACACGGGATCACAGTGATTGAAATACCATTTACTTCCTGTATGGGTCCACATTTGTTCCTCTGAATATGTGTTACCATTGTATAGATTGGTGTTTTTGTTCAACTCCTAACAAAGGAAGCGGGGTTGTATATCTGACTCCTTTGCTTGCTTTTGAAATACTTTAACTCCTACTAACTTGCTTGATATGAGGGTTCCTCCATAGTCTTATTGTCACTTGTTGTGCAGGGTTTGGTTGATAACACAGCGATATCTGCTCTATTCTGAAGAGAAGTGGAGGAGGAGTGGATCTGGTGAAGAATGGAGCAATGGAAAGGACTCAGATGAGTGGAGGGAGGAAAACCTGCAGTTGGGATGTATTGTATGACAGAAGAATAAAATAAAAATAAAAAAAGAAATAAGCCAAAACTGTACAATGGAAAAAAGAAAGCATCTTCAACAAATGGTTCAGGTATAACTGGATGTCAACATGTAGAAGGCTGCAAGTAGATCCATATCAGTCACCATGCACAAAAATTAAGTCCAAGTGGATCAAAGACCTCAACATAAATGCAGTTACTCTAAAACTGATAGAAGAGAAAGTAGGAAGTAGTCTTGAATGCATTGGCACTAGAGATCACTTTCTAAATATAACACCAGTAGCACAGACACTGAGGGAAACAATCAATCAATAGGACCTGTTGAAACTGAGAAGCTTTTATAGAGCAAAGGACATGATCAACAAGACATAGCAACATCATACAGAATGGGAAAAGCTCTTCACAAACCCCGCATCTGGCAGAGGGCTGATATACAGAATACATATATAAAAAAACCTGAAGACATCAAAATACCCAACAGTCCAATTAAGAAATGGGTTATAGAAATAAACAGAGATTTCTCAACAGAAGAAGCACAAATTGCTGAAAGACATTGAAGGATTTGCTCAACATCCTTAGGCATCAGGGAAATGCAAACCAAAATGGCTCTGAGATACCATCAAATACCTGTCAGAATGGTTAAGAACAAAAACACTGAAGACAGCTTGTGCTGGAGAGGATGTGGAGCAAGGAGAACTCTCCTCCATTGCTGGTGGGAATGCAAGCTTGTACAGCCACTTTGGAAATCAATATGGCGCTTTCTTAGAAAATTGGGAGTCCTTCTCCCCCAAGAACCAGCTGTAGCACTCTTGGGCATATACCCAAGGAATGCTCAATCATACCACAAGGGCATTTGCTCAGCTATGTTCATATCAGCATTCTTTGTAATAGACAGGACCTGGAAACAACCTAGATGCCCTTCAACTGAAGAATGGATAAAGAAAATATGGTACATATAAATAATGGAGTAGTATTCAGCAGAGAAAACAATGACATCATGAAGTTTGCAGGCAAATGGATGGATCTAGAAAAAAAAAAAAAACGTCCTGAGAGAGGTAACCCAGACTCATAGAGACAAAAAATGGTATGTACTCACTCTTTCGAAGTTACTAGATGTAAAACAAAGATGACTAGATTGCTACTCACAACTCCAGAGAAGCTACCTAGAAAACAGGGCACTATGAAAGACACAGGGATTTCCCAATGACAGAGAACTGGGTGAGATCTACATGAACAACCTGGACATGAGTGGGGGTAATGAAGGCAATGTTCGAGGGATTGAGAGCTTAAGGGAGCCAGAGATCCCAGCTGGATCAAGAACAGAAAGGGAGAAAAATAATAACAGGCCATTATAAATGAAGACCACATGAGAACAGGAAGAAGCACAATGCTAGAGAGGCCCCCAGAAATTCACAATGTTACCTCCACTGTAGAGTGCTGGCAATGTTTGACAGAAAGCCCAAACTGACCTAGTCTTTTGATCGAAAGGCAAAACACCCTAATGGTAATGCTGGAACTATCATCCAATAACTGATGGAAGTGGGTACAGAGATCCTTGCCCAGGCCCCAGGTGGAGCTCCAGGAGTCCAATTGGTGAGAAAGAGAAGGGATTGTACGAGCGAGAATTTTTGAGACCAAGATTGGAAAAAGTCAAGGACAAATAGCCAAACTAATGGAAACACATGTATTTTGAAGCAGAAGCTGTGGAGCCCCCCAACTGGATCAGGCCTTCTGGATAAGTGAGACAATTGAATAGCTTGAACTGTATGGGAAGCACCCAGGCAGTGGGACACGGACCTCTCCTTAGTGCATGAGCTGGCTGTTTGGTACCTGGGGCTTATGTGGGGAGACTTTGCTCAGCCTGGAAGGAAGGGTCTGGACTTGCCTGTACTGAATCTACCAGGTTGAATTGAATAACCAGGGGTGTCTTTGCCCTAGATGAGATGGGAATGGGGGGCATTGGCGGGAAGGAGGAGGACAGGGGAACCCATGAATGATATGTAAAATTGAAACACAAATATCTGTAAAAAATAAAATTTGAAATAAAAATTCTTATCTGATAAAGGCCTAATATCGAAAATATACATTGAAAACAAGAAATCAGATAACTAAAGGAAAAAAATCTGATCTGATAAAGGTCTATGACTCACAATATATAGAGTGAACAAGAAATCAGATAAATAAAACAAAAATTCTTATATGATAATGAAACAAAAAATATACTATACATATTGAACAAAATAAATTTTAAAAAACACAAATTCTTTTCTGATAAAGGTCTAGTATCCAAAATTATATAATGAAAACAGACAAATAAACAAAAATTGTCATCAGATAAAGGTATAATATGAAAAATATATGTATTGAACACAAGAAATCAGATACATAAAAAAATTCTCATCTGATTAAGGGCTAAGTAATATCAACAGTATACATGTTGGAGCCAATAAATCAGATATGCTGTGGATATCACTCTGTGTAAATAAAGTTCTGATTGGCCAGTGGCCAGGCAGGAAGTATAGGTGGGACAAGAGGGAAGAGAATTCTGGGAGGTAGAAGGCAGGCTGGAGAGAGACACAGCCAGCAGCCGCCATGAAAAGCAACATGTAAAGACACTGGTAAGCCACAAGCCATGTGGCAAAGTATAGACTAACAGAAATGGGTTAATTTAAGATAGAAAAGGTAGATAACAAGCAGCCTGCCATGGTCATACAGTTTCTAAGCAATACAAGTTTCTGTGTGCTTTCTTGGTTGGGTCTGAGCAACTGTGGGACTGGAGGGTAAGAGAGATTTGTCCTGACTGTGGGCCAGGCAGGAAAACTCTAGCTACACAGATAAATAAAAATTCCCAAAAAGTTCTCATATCAAAAATACACATATTGAACACAATTAAGTAAATAAAACAAAAAAATCTCATCTGCTATAGGTCTAATATCAACAATATAATTATTGAACACATAAAATTAAAAAAAAAATTCTCATCTAATAAAATGTTAATATCAAAAATATACATATTGCACATAATTAGGTAAATAAAACAAATATTCTCATTTGCTAAAGGTCTAATATCAACAATATATATATTGAACACAAGAAATCATAAAAAGGTCCACATGTCGGTTTTTATCACAGTACCAAGCTGTTTTTGTGACAGTAGCTCTATATTAGAGCTTGAGGTCGGGAATCATGATGCCTCCAGAGGTTGTTTTATTGTACAGGATTCTTTTAGCTATCCTGGGTTTTTTGTTTTTCCATATGAAGTTGAGTATTATTCTTTCCAGATTTGTGAAGAATTGTGTTGGTAATTTGTTGGTAAATGCGGTGAATCTGTAGATTGCTTTTGATAAGATCGCCATTTTTACTACGTTAATCCTGCCTATCCATGAGCATGGGTGATCTTTCCATTTTCTGACATCTTCTTCAATTTCTTTTTTCAGGGACTTAATGTTCTTGTCATATAGGTCCTTCACATGCTTAGTTAGAGTAACCCCAAGGTATTTTATATTATTTGTGGCTATTGTAAAGGGTGATGTATCTCTGATTTCCTTCTCAGACTGTTCGTCTATTTTATATAGGAGGGTACTGATTTATTTGAGTTGATCTTGTATCTTGCTATGTTGCTGAATGTTTTTATAAGCTGTATCAGTTCCTTGGTTGAATTTTTGGGGTTACTCACATATATGATCATGTCATCTCCAAATAGGGAGAGCTTGATTTCTTCCTTTCCAATTTATATCCCCTTAATCTCCTTATCTTGACTTATAGCTCTGTTGAACCACCCTTGCATCCCTGGGATGAAGCCTATTTGATCATGATGGATAATTGTTTTGATGTGTTCTTGGAGTGTGTTTGCCAGAATTTTATTGAGTATTTTTACATCAATGTTCATGAGGGAGATCGGTCTGTAGTTCTCTTTCTTTGTTGCATATTTGTTTGGTTTAGGAATCAGGGTAATTGTAGCCTCATAGAAGGAGTTTGGTAATATGACTTCTGCTTATATTGTGTGGAACAATTTAAAGAGTCTTCTTTGAAGATCTGGTAGAATTCTGCAGTGAAACCATCTGGTCCTTGGCTTTTTTTGGTTGGGAGACATTTAATGATTGATTCTATTTCCTTAGGGGTTATTGCACTACTTAAATGGTTTATCTGGTCTTGATTTAACTTAGGTATGTGGTACCTATCCAGAAAATTATCCATTTCTCTTAGATTTTTCAGTTTTGTGAAGTAGAGGTTTTTGAAGTATGACCAGATGATTCTCTGTATTTCCTCATTGTCTATTGTTATGTTCCCCTTTTCATTTCTGATTTTGTTAATTTGGATGCTCTCTCTCTGTCTTTTGGTTAGTTTGGATAAGGGCTTGTCTCTCTTGTTGATCTTCTCCAGGAACCAAATCTTTGTATCAATGTGGACCAATGGAATTGAATTGAAGACCCTGACATTAACCTGCACACCAATGAACATATAATTTTTGACAAAGAAGCCAAAAATGGAAAATGGAAAAAAGAGAGCATCTTCAATAAATGGTGCTTGCATAACTGGATGTCAATGTGTAGAAGGCTGCAAATAGATCCATATCTGTCACCATGCACAAAACTTAAGTCCAAGTGGATCAAAGACCTCAACATAAATCCAGTTACTCTGAACCTGATAGAAGAGAAAGTAGGAAGTACTTTTGAATGCATTGGCACCAGAGATCACTTTCTGAATATAACACCAGTAGCACAGACACTGAGAGAAACAATGAATCAATGGGACCTGTTGAAACTGAGAAGCTTTTGTAGGGCAAAGGACATGGTCAACAAGACAAAGCGACAGCCTACAGAATGGGAAAAGGTCTTCACCAACCCTTCATCTGACAGAGTGCTGATATTCAGAATATATAAAGAACTCAAGAAATTAGACATCAAAATGCCCAACAGTCCAATTAAGAAATGGGCTATAGAACTAAACAGAGAATTCTCCACAGAGGAAGTTCAAATGGGTGAAAGACATTTAAGGAATTGCTCAACATCCCTAATTATCCAGAAAATGCAAATCAAAATGACTCTGAGATACCAACTTACACCTGTCAGAATGGCTAAGATCAAAAACACAGAAGACAGCTTATGCTGGAGAGAATGTGGAGCAAGGGGAACTCTCCTCCACTGCTGTTGGGAATGCAAGCTTCTACATCCACTTTGGAAATCAATATGGCGCTTCCTTAGAAAATTGGGAATGCTTCTCCCCCAAGACCCAGCTGTAGCACTCTTGGGCATACACCCAAGGAATGCTCAATCATACCACAAGGGCATTTGCTCAGCTATGTTCATATCAGCATTCTTTGTAATAGCCAGAACCTGGAAACAACCTAGATGTTCTTCTACTGAAGAATGGATAAGGAAAATATGGTACATATTCACAATGGAGTACTACTCAGCACAGAAAAACAATGACATCATGAGGTTTGCAGGCACATGGATGGATCTAGAAAAAATCATCCTGAGTGAGGTAACCCAGACTCAGAAAGACAAACATGGTATGTACTCACTCATAGGAGGATACTAGATGTAAAACAAAGATGACTAGACTGCTACTCACAACTCCAGGGAGGCTACCTAGAAAACGGGACCCTAGGAAAGACACAGGGATCACCCAATGATAGAGAAATGAATGAGATCTACATGAACAACCTGGACGACAGTGGGAGTAATGAAGGGCAAGATCTGAGGAAAAGAAAGCTTAGGGGAGCAGGAGATCCCAGCTGGATCAAGAACAGAAAGGGAGAACAAGGAATAACAGACCATGATAAATGAAGACCACATGAGAACAGGAATAAGCAGAGTGCTTGAGAGTTCCCCAGAAATCCACAATGATATACCCTCTGTAGACTGCTGGCAATGGTCGAGAGAAAGCCTGATCTGACCTAGTCTGGAGATCAGAAGACTAAACACCCTAACAGCCGTCTTGGAACTCTCATTCAATAACTGATGGAAGTGGATGCAGAGATCCTCAGCCAGGCCTCTGGTGGAGCTCCAGGTGTCCAACTGTCATGAAAGAGGAGGGTCTGCAAAAGCGTGAATTGTTGAATCCAAGATTGCAAAAAGCACAGAGACAAATAGCCAAATGAATGGAAGCACATAAATTGTGAATCAAGGGCTCACGAACCCTCAGCTAGATCAGGCCCTCTGGATAAGTGAGACAATTGAATAGCTTGAACTGTTTGAGAGGCACCCAGTCTGTGGGACCAGGACCTGTCCTTAGTGCATGAGCTGGCTGTTTGGAACCTTGGGCTTACACAGAGACATTTTGCTCAGTCTAGAAGGAGGGGACAGGACCTGCCTGTACTGAATCCACCAGGTTTAAATGAATCCCCAGGGATGTCTTGGTCCTGGAGGAAATGGGAATGGAGGGGAGGGTCTGAGGTTAAGGTGGAGGTGGGGGCGGGAGGGGGGAGGACAGCCGAACTCATGGCTGATGTTTAAAATTAAAACACAGTATAATAAAAAAGAAAAAAATAAAATAAAATAAAATGAAATAATAAAAAGAAAACAAAATTCTCATGTGATAAAATCAAGTACCAAAAATATAGTTATTGAAACAAGAAACTAAGATGAACAAATACAAAATAGATATTAAACCCAAGGAACTAGACAAATAAAACACAAAATATCACTTGATAAATTTCTAATATCCACAACACATATTGCAGGCAAGAAAGCAGATAAAGAAAAAAATTCTCATTTTATAAAGTTATAATATCAAAAATATACATGTTGAACTCAAGAAATCAAATAAATATACCAAAATTCTCATTAGATAAAGGTCTATTATTGGTAATATACAGAGTAAAGACAAGAAATCAGATAAATAAAACAACAATTCTCCTCTGATAAAGGTCTAAGATCTGTATATTACATATAGAACACAAGAAATGATATAAATAAAGCAAAAATTATCATCAGATAAATATCTACTATCTAAAATATACATAAAGGACCCAAGAAATCAGAGAAATAATGTCTAATATCAAAAATATACATATAGAACATTATTAGGTTAATGAAACAAATTATCATCTGATAAAATCTAATATCCATAACATATGTACTGCTTACAAAAATTTAAATAAAAAATAATTTTTCTCTAATAAAAATCTAATACTCAAAATACACATTTTAAACACAAGAATTCAAATAAAACAAAAATTCTCATGTGATAAAAATCTAATATAAAAAAATACTTACTGATCAAAAGAAATTAAATAAAATAAAATTTCTCAATTGATAAAGACCTAATATAAAAATATACATATTAAACCAGCATATCATAAAAAAAAATCTGATGTGATAATGTTCAAATATCAACAACATACTTACTGAACAAAAAAATTACATGAAAGAAAAATTTTCTGCAGCTAAAATCCAATATCCAAAATATATACGTTGATCACAAGAAAAATGATAAATAAAAATTCTCATCTGATAAAATCCTAATATCCTAAACATACATATTGAACACAAGAAATTATATGAAACTAAAATTCTAGTCTGATAAACGTCTAATAATAAAAAAGTACTTACTCAAAACAAGAAACCACACAAATTAAAAATTAGACATCAAAATGCCCAACAGTCCAATTAAGAAATGGGCTATAGAACTAAATAGGGAAGTCACAACAGAGGAAGTATAAATGGCTGAAAGACATTTAAGGAATTGCTCAACATCCCTAATTATCCAGAAAATGCAAATCAAGATGACTCTGAGATACCACCTTACATCTGTCAGAACGGCTAAGATCAAAAGCACAGAAGACAGCTTATGCAGGAGAGGATGTGGAACAAGGGGAACTCTCCTCCACTGCTGGTGGAAATGCAAGTTTGTACAGCCACTTTGGAAATCAATATGGCGCTTCCTTACAAAATTGGGAATCCTTCTCCCCCAAGACCCAGCTGTAGCACTCTTGGGCATATACCCAAGGAATGCTCAATCATACCACAAGGGCATTTGCTCAGCTATGTTCGTATCAGCATTCTTTGTAATAGCCAGCACCTGGAAACAACCTAGATGTCCTTCTACTGAAGAATGGATAAGGAAAATATGGTACATATACACAGTGGAGTACTACTCTGCACAGAAAAACAATGGCATCATGAGGTTTGCAGGCAAATGAATGGATCTAGAAAAAATCATCCTGAGTGAGGTAACCCAGACTCAGAAAGACAAACATGGTATATACTCACTCATAGGATAATACTAGATGTAAAACAAAGATGACTAGACTGCTACACAACTCCAGGGAGGCTACCTAGAAAACGGGACCCTAGGAAAGACACAGGGATCACCCAATGACAGAGAAATGGATGAGATCTACATGAACAACCTGGACGACAGTGGGAGTAATGAAGGGCAAGATTTGAGGGCAAGAAAGCTCAGGGGAGCAGGAGATCCCAGCTGGATCAAGAGCAGAAAGGGAGAACGAGAAATAACAGACCATGATAAATGAAGACCACATGAGAACAGGAAGAGGCAGAGTGCTTGAGAGTTCCCCAGAAATCCACAATGATATGTCCTCTGTAGACTGCTAGCAATGGTTGAGAGAAATCCTGATCTGACCTAGTCTGGTGATCAGATGATCAAACACCCTAATGGGCATGCTGGAACTCTCATCCAATAACTGATGTAAGTGGATGCAGAGAATGTCAGCCAGGCCCCAGGTGGAGCTCCAGCAGTGCAATTGTCAAGAAAGAGGAGGGGATGTAAGAGCATGAATTATTGAGACCAAGTTTGGAAAATCACAGGGACAAATAACCAAACGAATGGAAGCACATGAATTATGAACCAAAGGCTGTGGTGCCCCCAGCTGGATCAGTGCCTCTGGATAAGTGAGACAATTGAATAGCTTGAACTGTTTGGCAGGCACCCAGGCTGTGGGACTGGGACCTGTCCTTAACGCATGAGCTGGCTGTTTGGAACCTTGGGCTTACACTGTGACACATTGCTCCGCCTGGAAGGAGGGGACTGGACCTGCCTGTAATGAATCCACCACATTGAATTGAATCCCCAGGATTGTCCCTGGAGGAGATGGGATTGGATGGGAGGGGCTTGGGAAGGTGTGGGTAGGAACAGGAGTGGGATGGACCAGGGAACCCATGGCTGATGGAAAAGTAAAATAAAAATGTAATGAATAACAACAAAAAGGATGAAAAATGCAAATAAAATACCCAAAACAAGAAACTACATAAATTAAAAATTATGCTCTCATAAAGGTCTAATATAAAAAATATATGAACACTAGAATTCAATTAAACAGACAAAAATTCTCAATTTTTAAGTTCTAATATCCAAAATAAACACTTTAATCCCAAGAAATGAGATAAATGGAACAAAATTCTCATCTTATAAAGGTATAGTATCCAAATTATATATATTTAATACAAGAAATCAGAAAAACAGAACAAAAATTCTCACGTAATAAAGTTCTAATATTCAGAATATACTTACTGAACATAAGAAATCAGATAAATAAAACAGAAATTATGATCAGATAATGGTCTAGTATCTCAAATATACACATTGAACCCAAGATATCATATAAATAAAACACATTCTCATTTGATAAAAGTCATATCCAAAATATACATATGGAACACAAGAAATCAGATAAATAATACCAAAACACTTATCTCATGGAGGTCTAATATCCAAAATATATGTATTAAACATAATTAGATAAACAAAACAAATTTTTTCACATATTAAAGGTATAATATCAAGAATATATATATTGAAATCAAGAAATCAGATAAATATAACCAAATTTATCATCTAATAAACATCTAATATCAAAAACATTCACATTGAACACACATACAAATAAACAAAAACACAAAACAATTCTCATGTGATAAAGTTTGAATATATTTATTGAACACAAGAAATTAGATAAACAAAACAAAAATTCTCACATGATGAAGGTCTAATATCTAATATATACATCTGGAACACAAGAAATCAGGAAAAGTACAGAAAATTTTCATCTGATAATGGTCAAATATGTAAAACATACTTATTGAGCAATAGAAATTAAATAAAACAAAAATTCTCATTTGATAAAGTTTAAATATCCTAAATATATAGACTGAACATGAAAAATTAAATAAAACAAAAATTTTCACCTGAAAAACTTCTATATACAAAATGTACTTATTGCACACTAGAAATAAAAAGAAAATACAACAATTCTCAACTGGTAAACGTCTAATATCCAAAGTATTCAAACTAAACACAAGTAATCAGAAAAACAAAAAAATCTCATGTAATAAAGATCAACTGTCAAATATATTCATATTGAAAACATAATTTCTCACCTGAAAAATTTCTAATATCCAGAATATACATATTGAACACAAGAAATCAGAAAAAGAAAACTAAATCCTCCTGTGATACAGGTCAATATCAAAAATATACTTTTTGAACATAAAAAAGTTAATAAGTGCTGAAGAGATGGCTCAGTGGTTAAGAGCACTGACTGCTCTTCCTGAGGTCCTGAGTTCAATTCCCAGCAACACATGGTGGATCACGACCACTTGTAATGATATCTAGTGCTCCCTTCTCACCTGCAGGGACACATGCAGGCATTATACTGTATACATAATAAATAAACAAAGCTTGAAAAAAATTAAATAAAACAAAAATTCTCATCTGATAAAATTGGAATATCCAAAATATACCTACTAAATATAAGAAATCAGATAAATAAAACAAAAATTCTCACCTGGTAAAGGTCTAATATAATAAACAAAGTATACACATTGAACACAAGAAATTTGATAAATAAAACAAAATTTTCATCTAATGAAGGTATAATATCCAATATATTCATTTTGAACATAATTAGAAAATAAAAGAAAAATTCTCATCTGATAAATTCTACGATCCAAAATATACACATTGAACACAAAAAAACAGAAAAGCAAACTAAAATTTCTCATCTCATAAAGGTCTAATAACCAAACTATACAATTTGAACATAATTAAAAAAATAAAACAAAGGTATAATAAAAAATATACTTATTAAACACAAGAAATTAAATATAACAAAAATTCTCATCAGATACAGGCCTAATACCCAAAATATACATATTGATCACAAGAAATAAGGTAAAACCAAATTTTCACCAGTTACACTCTAATATTGAAAATATACATATTGAACACAAGAAATCATATAAGTAAACAAAAATTGTCATCTGATAAAAGTTGAATATCCCAAATATATACATTGAACACAAGAAATCATGTAAATAAAAGAATTTCATCTGATAAAGGTCTAATGTCCAATACATAGATATTGAACAGGCTAAGGTAAATAATACAAAAATTCTCATCTGATAAATGTCTAATAACAAACACATACATACTGTGCACAAGAAATTTAATAAAACACCTGATAAAGGTCTAATATAGAAATATACATAGGGAACAAAAGAATTTAAATAAATTAATAAAAGTTCTCATCTGATAAAGGATTAATATCCAAAAGATACATATTGAACACAAGTAATTACATAAATAAAACAAAAAATTGTCATCTAGTAAATGTCTAATTTTAAAAATATATTTAATGAACACTCAAAAATAAATAAAGTAAAAATTCACACCTGATAAAGCCTAATATCACAAATCTTCCCATTGAAAACAAGAAATTAGATGAATTAAACAAATACTCTAACAAATAAAAGTGTAATATCCAAACATTTCAGAGAGTCTCATTTGTGAAGTAGGATGGTTTTGATATTAGACATTTATCAGATAAAAATATTTTATTTTCTTAATTTCTTGGGTTCCATATGTATATATTTGATATTAGACATTTATCAGATGAGAATTTTTTATTTATGTAATGATGTTCAATATGAATTTTTTGGACATTAGACTTTTATCACATGAGAATTTTTTTATTTATATGGTTTCTTTGGTACAATGAGTATAGTTGGGATTTTAGTCCTTTGTCAGATTAGAATTTTTTTATTTTTCAGCTGATTTCTAGTTTTCAGTGTTTATATTTAGGATGTAGTCTTTTATCAGTTGAGAATTTTTGTTTCATTTACTTTCTTTTGTTCAGTGTGTATATTTTGGATATAAGACCTATATCAGATGGGAATTTTGTTTTATATAGCTAATGTCTTGTCTTGTTTTTGAAATTAGACTTTATCAGAGCAGAATTTTTGTTTATTTATCTGATTTCTTGGATTAAATCTGTGTATTTTGGAAATTAGAATTTTTATCACATGAGAATTTTGTTTCATTTAATTTCTTGTGTTCAATAAGTGTAATTTTTGATAATATACTTATATCAGATCAGCATTTTTGTTTTATTCATTTTATTTATCTGATTTCTCATGTACTATATGTATATTTTTAATATTACTCCTGTATCTGAAGAAAATTTTTGTTTTAGTTTTCTAATTTCTTGATTTTAATATGTAACTTTAGATATTACAAATTTATCAGATGAAAATTTTTGTTCTATTTATCTAATTATATTTACTATGTCTATATTGGATATTAGACATCTTTCAAAGAAAATTTTTGTTTGTTTTATCTGATTTCATGTGTTCATAATGTATATTTTGGATAGATAATAGGCCTAGTTTTTGGAATTCTGTTTTTTCTAATTTTTTGTGTTCAATAAGAATATTTTTGATATTATACCTTTATCAGATGAGAATTTTGTTTTATTTATTTGATTTCTTAAGTTTAATATTTATATTTTGGGTATTAAACATTTATCAGGTGAGAATATTTGTTTCATCTATCTGGTTTCTAGCAACCATGATTTATATTTTGGATATTAGACCTTTATCAGATGAGAATGTTTGTCATATTTATCTAGTTTCTTATGTTCAATATGTATATTTTGAATATTAGACCTTTAAAGGATAAGAATTTTTTTATTTATCTCATATTTTGGGTTCAATATGTATATTTTGGATATTAGATATGTATCAGTAGAGAAATTTTGTTTAATTTATCTAATTATATTCAATGTCTATTTTGGATATTAGACCTTTTTTTAGATATGATAAAATTCATATAGAAAACATACATATTGAACACAAAATATTAAGTTAAATACAAATTCTCACCTAATAAAGGTCTAATATACAAAATATACATATTGAACACAAGAAAATCAGATAAATAAAGTAAAACTCTCATCTGATAGAGGTCTATTGTCCAAAATATACATATTGAACATACTAAGGTAAATAAAACAAAAAGTCTCTTCTGATAAAGGTCTAATATCCGAAGTACACATACTGAACAAAAGAAATCAGGAAACAAATTTCTTATGTGTTAAAGGTCAAATATAAATACATACATATTGTACACAAGAACTTGAATTAAAAAATTCTCATTTGATTATAATCCAATGACCGATATATATATATATATATATATATATATATATATATATATATATATGTGTGTGTGTGGTGTGTGTGTGTGTGTGTGTGTGTGTGTATACACATATACATTGAACACAAGAAAACGAATTAACAAATTTTCTCACCTGATAAAGTTCTAACATCCAAAATAAACATATTGATCCCAAGGAATCAGATAAATAACACGAAAATTCTCATCTGATAAAGATCCAATACCAAAAATATACAAATTGAACACAAAAAATAAAATAAACACAAAATTCTTACTAATAATGTCCAATATCCCAAGTATATACATTATCCCAAAATATTAGACAGATAAAACAAAAGTTTCACCTGATAAAGACTAATATCAAAAAATACATTATTGAGCACTAAAATCAGATTAAATAATACAAAATTTCTATCTGATAAAGGTCTAATATCCAAATGTCCTATTTGAACCCAAGAAACCAAAGAAATAAACAAAAATTTCCTCCAACAAATGTCTTACAAAAAATATAAATATTGAATAGAAAAAATTAAACAAATTTTTTCATCTGATAAAGGTCGAATATCCAAAATATACATATAAACCAAGAAATCGAGAAATAAAACAAAAATTCTCACAATATTAAGGTCTAATATCCAAATATACAGAGTGGAACACAGAAAATCAGAAAAAGAAAAAACAAAAATTCTTCATGTGTAGAGTCTAATTAAAAATATAACATATTAAAAAATAAATTAGATAAAAACAAAATTCTCATCCCAATAAAGGGCTAATATTTAAAATATAAATAATGAACGAAAAAAAATTGAATAAAACAAATATTCTCATTAGATAAAGTCTGATATCCAAAATATACACTTTGATCCCCCCAAAAAATAAGGTAATAAAACAAAATTAAAATCTGATAAAGTCTAACACAAAAAATATACATATTGCTCACAAAGAATTTAAATTTAATAAAAAATCTTCACCTGATAAAGCTTAAAAACTGACCTACTCTGGTGATGGGAGTCAAACACCCTAATTGTCATGCTAGAAATCTCATCCAATGACTGAGGGAAGCAGATGCAAAGATCCATGGCCAAGGCCCAGGTGGAGCTCCAGGAGTCTAATTGGAGAGAAAGAAGAGGGATTGTATGAGCAAGAATAGTTGAGACTAGGTTTGGAAAAATA
>NW_023411521.1:0-92974 GCF_903995425.1 Onychomys torridus | reverse complement strand
CTGGAAGGAGGAAATTTGTCAAAGATCTATTTACAGAAACCTTAATGAAGAGACACAGAAGTTAGAGGGAAACCAAGAAGCTTTCACAGGGATGTGTGTACATCAGCCCTGGAGTTAATATCTAAACTTAGGTATCTAGTGGGATACATTGCCAGTCATTACTTACACCCCCACATACGTGGAATTTAAGGTACTACTTTGCTCTCAGGATTAAGGAGCTTCTTCTGCCCATCAAGGAAGGACATAGCATAAAACTGAAATTCATCGTCAAGGCAGTGAATTCAGATCCAATTCCCCATAGCTGAAAAGTTTAATGGTCAGGAAATTCAAAGAAAAATACATTCATTGAAGTGAAGCTTGTATATAACACATTGGTAGAATTTAGCATAGCACTTGATATGGCAAGTCAATATTAGGGGACCTTTGTTGACAGGGTGAAATGGTTTGTGAGTCTATGTGTGTCTCTGTGTCTTTGTAAAACTTTGGCAGGGAAACACAGGTTGGGTTCAGGAGGAAGTAGGTTCTCTTTTTCTGAGACAGAGATGACCATTTCATAAAATACACATCTCACTGACTGGTGAAAACCGCTCTGTCATAGAGAGCTTTCTTAACATCTATATTAAATTGAATTATCAGGCACAGCAACTAAGAATAGGAAAAACTAACTATAGCCCACAATTCCAGGTAATAGTTCAATTTTGGGGAAATCCAAGATATGAACTCAGCTAATCATATCACATCCACAGCCAAAAGCAGAGGTAAACAAATGTACCAGTGCTGCCCATTTCTTTATGCTTATGCCTTAGGTTCTCCATACTTACACAGTATAGGTTGCAGACAATGAAATAATTCTGCTCATTTTAGGGAGTCTTATCACAATTAACAATTAATAAAATCCCACAGAGATATGTTCAAAGTAAATCTTCTCTATAAAATTCCTCATTGAGGGTCCGTATTCCCAGGTGACTAGTTTCATTCAGTCTGATAATAAAAACTAAGAATCACACTGCATCAGCATCACTGCCAGGATTTGAGGAGATTTCTGCCTGCATTCAAAGCTGTGGTCCTCAAGCTGTGGGTCACCACCCCATTGGTGGTTGCATATCAGATATCCTGCATATCAAATATTTGAATTATGATTAATAACATCAGCAAAATTGTTTCATTGTTTCTTAACTTAAAGTTTAGGTTTCATCCCAACATGAGGAACTATTGTTAGTACTATTTAAAGAGTCAGAGCATTGAAAAAAGAACCATTGATTTAGAGTGTTCAGTGAATATATAAGACGGGGCTTGCATAGGATTTTCCTGAATATCCTTTGCTCTATTGGCAACTCATGTTCTGTGTGGAAGACTCCAGCTGTCTGGCCACCTTTACTACCCAGTAACAGCAGAACACTTTGAGCTACTCAACAGAGTGTAAAGCACCCACTACACACATGCTGATGACACAGATTTTAGTCCCACTGAGCTTCATGACCATATCATACTCCTATGTGTACTTGTTCCTAGGCTGTGTCAGCCTCCTCCTCTAGCATAACTCTGCCTAGCTGTTCCCTGCAGACTTATTAACAGTAAATTGTTTAACAAGTGTCCTTCTCTGTCAGCATTAAGTCTATAATGTCTTGTGGCTAAGGAGACAAGGAGATGCAGGTACTTAAGATGAACCAGGGATACATAAATTTCTAATATTATTACCTTGTGTACATAAAATTTCAGTAGGATATAAACATTCAGTTCCACACATGGAAAGAACGAAAGGATGTCCTATCAACTGGAGAGAGATCTCTGGCTTTGGATGAAGAGTGTACTGAAGGGCTTCCCTTGTATCTCAGCAGAGGCTCCTGCAAAGGTCAGCTTGACTTCTAGTGTATTATGATGAAAGATCATTAGCAGGGAAACAATGTCAGTTCCCATGACATCTGCAGCTCTCCCCTGGACATTCTATTGTATCCTGGAGATCACTGGCCACCTCTGTGATGTCACCTTTGTTGTGGCAGCACCTACTGCCTGTGGGAAGTTTATTCAATATCTTCACCATTTACTGATGAACATGATGGCATACTGTAGAGTCTAATTAAGAAAGACAATGGAAAGGGTAGAGAGACCAGAGAGTTACAGAAGAAAGCTGACCTTCACCCTCAGTGTAAAACATCAAGAAAGAAATGGTCAAGGGAATTGTGTAATGAATTCTGTGCAGGAAAAGGGAAGCTTCTTAGAGGAATTGGGCTTGAAAAGAATCTTCCAGTAATGGGGCACAGCAAGCTGCAGGCTCTGGGAACCAACACAGCTCCTTGCTTGTCATGGCTCTTGAAATTCAAGGTTTCCAGGATATTAATTGTTCTGGCTCAGAGGTCAGGAACTGGTAAGGCCAATGCTTTATGCTGGGAACTCTTTGCTTTTGTTCCATTGGGGGATAGGCATTGATGAGTAAACATGAGACCAACATTAAAGAGGGAGGGATTAATGAGGTGTGCAAAATTCAAGGCAGGGCATCACTGTGCTTCAACCACACTGGCTAACTTTTGGTACTTCCCAGATGCTCTGTATGTCCTAGCTTGTCAGTGAGGTGAATTGTTGAGTCTGGTGACCATGTTCTGCCCTTATATGTCTTCTAAATCAATAGTTACATGGTTAGAATAACGTGCCAAGATATTTGGGGAACCTCTAAATGATGGGGCTGATTGTGAAATATGGCAATTTTCTCCTGACTCATAAACCCACAGGCTTGTGGACTCAGCATCCAAGTTGAATTCCGAGACTGCATCTGTGAATAAGCCTGAAGATGTGATCTCCTTCATTACTTGAAGCATTGCTATGAGGGCAAAGATAACCAGATAGTTCAGATGACCACCTCCTTCAAATAGAGAAGACAGCTCATTTTCCCAGAGGGGTCATCTGAAGCATGGGACAGAATGATTTGGGCTGGTACCGAGTCATTTGTAAATAAGCTTTCTGAAACCTTTGATTAGGACTCAGGGTGGTCTGTCCATCCTCTTTGCCTTGTCATACTGCAAGTTAATTTGTGTACATCTAGCCACAAGGAGCACCAGGGAGCCAACATCCCACCAAATCTTCCACACCAAGATGCAGGTGAAGCAGAAGGTGCAGAGACTGACTAGTAAGCTATAGCAAATGACCACTGAAAGAAATTAGAAGTGAGATCGCTTGATCTTTATCACAGAATAGTACATGAAGAATAGGTATTCATTCTTTCAAACTCTGTGGTTTCAATCTCAGGTCCACTCTATCATCATTAATTCATTTTATATAAGGTCTGTGTTTTTGGTAGGCTGCATCTTCAGGGTATGCCTTTGCACAAAATCACATCTCTGAATTCTTCCCAAAGGCAGAATCTCAAATGTGGGCAGGAATGACGTGAGAATAAAGACTATTCTGCTCCCTCTAAAAAGAAACAAAAACAGAGCCTGTGGCATGGATAAAAAACGTGTGGTACATAATACACAATGGAGTACTACTCAACACAGAAAAAAAATGACATCATGAGGTTTGCAGGCAAATGGATGGAATTAGATAAAACATCCTGAGTGAATTAACCCAGACTCAGAAACACAAACATGTTTTTCTAATTTCTTGTGTTCTATATGTATATATTGTATATTAGACCTTTATCAAGTGAGAATTTTTGTTTTATTTTTCTGATTTCTTATGTTCAATTAGTATATTTTGGATATTAGAACTTTATCCGAGGAGAATTTTGGTGTTATTTAATTTATTGCCTTCAACAACTATATGACTGATATTAGACCTTTATCAGATGAGAATTTTTCTTTTATTTCACTAATTATATCTGCTCTGTATATTTTGGCTATGAGACCATTATCAGATGTGAGTTTTTCTTCTATTTATCTGATTTCTTGTGTTTAATAAGTATATTTTGGATATTGGACCTTTACTGAGGAGAAATTTTGTTTTTCCTAATTTCTTTGTCCCATGTGTATACTTTAGATGTTAGAATTTTAATAGATGAGATTTTTTGTTTTATTTATCTAATTATGTTCAATATTTAAATTTGGGGTGTTAGACCTTTATCTGATGAGAATATTTGTTTTATGTATCTGATTTATTCCATTCAATATGTTTAATTTGTGTCTTAGACCTACCAGTGAGAATTTTGTTTTTTTTTTAATTTTTTGATATCAGTATATATATTTTGGATATTAGAATTTTATCAGTTGACAATTTTTGTTTTACATGCCTGATACCTTGTTTTTAATATGTATATTTTCGATATTAGACCGTTATCAGTTGAGAATTTTTGTTTCATTTATCTGATTTTTTGGGATCTATGTGTATGTTTGTATATCAGACCTTTATCAGATGAGAATTTTTTATTCAATTTCTTGTGTTAAATACTTATATTTGTGATATTTACATTTATCAGATGAGAATTTTTGTTTTTTTTTCTTGTATTTAATATGTACATGTTGTTTATTAGTCTTTTATCATGTGGGAATTTCTGTTTTATTAATCTGATTCCTATTGTTTAATAGATGTATTTTATATATGAGAATTTTACATCTGAAAATTTTGTTTATTATAATTTTTTCGGTCCAATAAAAATATGTTGGATATTAGATCTTGATCAGGTGACCATTTTTGTTTTATATATCTGATATATAAATATATATATATTTCTTGTATTCAATATGTATATTTTGGATATTAGACATTTATATATTGCAAATTTTTGTCTTATATAATTTCTTGTGTTCAATTAGTATATTTTTGATATTAGACCATTATCTGATAAGAATTTTGTTTTATTTGTCTGATATATTCTGTTCAGTGTTTTTATTTTGGATATTAGAAATTAAGCAGATGAGAATATTTTGTTTAATTTCTTGTGTTCAATATGCATATTTTGGATATTAGACCTACTGGTGAGAATTTTGTTTTTTGTTATTTCATGAATTTAGTAGGAATATTTTGATATAGGCCTTTATCAGATGAGAATTTTTGTTCTCTATATATGATTTCTTTTGTTCAGTATGCATATTTTGCATATTAGTGCTTTATAAGGTGAGAATTTTTATTTAATAAATTTCTTGTATTCAGTATGTGTATTTTGGATATAAGACTTTTATCAGATGAGATTTTTATTTATCTAATTATGTTCATATGGATGTGTTTGATATTAGATCATTATCAGTTCAGAATTTTTGTTTTATTTAATATCTGATATTCAGTAGTATATTTTTTAAAATTTGATCTTTATTACATGAGAATTTTCTTTTCTTTTTCTGATTTCTTTTGTTATCTATATATTTTGAATATTAGACCTTTATCAGGTAAGAAATTTTGTTTAATTTATCTGATTTCTTGTTTTCAATAGGTGTATTTTGATTATTAATCATTTGTCATGTGAAATTATCTTTTAATTAATTTCTTGTGTTCAGTATTTATATTTTGGATATTAGACATTTATCAGATGAGAATTTTTGTTTTATTTACATGATTTTTGGTATCAATGTGCATATATTTTTATATTAGTTCTTTACCAGGTGAGAAATTTTGTTTTATTTAATTATGTTCCATAGGCATATTTGTGACATTAGACATTTATCAGATCAGAATTTTTCTTTTATTTAATTTTTTGTATTTAATATGTATATTTTGGCTATTAGACTTTTAATCAAGTAAGAACTTTTGTTTTATCTATGTGATTTCATGTATTCTACATGTATATTGTGAATATTAGGCTTTTTTTAGGTGAGAATTTCTGTTTTTTTATTTCTTGTGTTCACTATATTTTCAATATGAGACATTGATCAGATGAGAATTTTTGTTTTATTTATCTGATAATGTCAGTATGTATATTTTGAATATACATTTTGTGTTTTATGTAGTTGATTTTTTGTGTTCAATATATATATATATATATATATATATATATATATATATATATAGTACATTAGACATTTATCAGGTGAGAATTTTTGTTTATTAAACTGTTTGCTTCTGTTCAACATGGATAATTGAGATATTAGACCTTTTTACAGATGAGAATTTCTTTGTTTTATTTATCTAATTTCATGTTTTCAATAGGTATATATATATATATATTTTAAGATTTATTTATTATGTATACAGCATTCTGTCTGCATGTACACCTGCAGGCCAGAAGAGGGAGCCAGATCTCACCACAGATGGTTGGGAGCCACCATGTGGTTACTGGGAATTGAACTCAGGACCTCAGGAAGAGCAGCCAGTGCTCCCAACTGCCAAGCCATCCTTCCAGGCCACCAGTATATATTTTTTTATAGTAGACCTTTATCAAAAAAGAATTTTTGTTTTATTTTATTTTTGTTCAATAAGTATAGTTTTCATATGAGACCTTCATCACATGATAATTTTGTTTTTTTCTGATTTCTTGATTTTCTATGTGTATTTTCAATGTTAGACCTTTCTTAGGTGAGAACTTTTGTATTGATCTGATTTCTTCTGTCCTTATGTCTATTTTGCATACTAGTTCTTAATAAGATGAGAATTTTTTTGTTTATATGCTTTCTTGTGTTCAATATGTATATTTGAGATATTAGACCTTTATCACATGAGAATTTTTGTTTTATTTATCTAAGTATGTTCCATATGCATATTATTAATATTAGGCATTTATCAGATGAGAATTAATCTTTTGTTTTATTTCTTGTATAAAGTATGTATATTTTGGATATTTGGGATTTCTTCCTTTATTTCAAGTTGGCTTGCTGTAAATTGCCTTTATTATGTTTAGGTATCTTCCTTGTATTCCTTCTTTATCCAAGACCTTGAGGGTGTCATGAAGGGGTGTTGGATTTTGTCAAATTCTTTTTCAGAATCTAATGGGAATATCTTGTATTACTTTTCTTGTAGTTTGTTTCTATGATGGATTACTCTCACAGATTTTTGTATGTTGAATCATGAATGCATTTCTTGGATGAAGCCTACTTGATGATGGTAGATGATATTTTGATGTGTTCTTAAATTTGGTTTGCCTGTATTTAATTGAGTATATATCTATGTATGTTCATGGGTGTTGTTTGTTCTGTAATTATGTTTCTGTGTTGAATCTTTCTTAGTTTTGGGTAACTAAAGCCTCATAAAGCAATTTGGCAATATTCCTTCTGTTTCTAGTGCGTAGAACAACTTGAGATATATTAGTATAAGCTCTTCTTTGAAAAATATGGTAGAATTCTGTGCTGAAACCATCTTGCCCTTGGCTTTTATAGGTTGAAAAACGTTAAATGACTGCTTCTATTTCCTTATGTGTCATAGGTCTATTTAAATTGTTTATCTAGACTTGATTTAGTTGGTGTTTTTGGTACTAATTCAGAAAAATCTCCATTTCTTTTCTTTCATAATTTAATTTAATTTAACATATCAGCCATAGATTCCCCTGTCCTCAGCTCTTCCCTCTCCCCCTGCCTTCCCCTCAGCCCACCCCCCATTCCTACCTCCTCCAGTGCAAAGACTCCCCTGGGGATTCAGCTCATCCTGGTAGTTTCAGTCCAGGTAGGTCCAATTCCCTTCTCCCAGGCTGAGCACAGTTTCACTGCATAAGACCCAGGTTCCAAACAGCCAGCTCATGTACTAAGGACATGTCCTGGCCCCAATGCCTTGGTCTCTCCCAAACTGTTCAAGCTAATCAACTGTCACACTTATCCAGAGGGCCTGATCCAGTGGGGACTCTTCAGCTATTGGTTCATAGTTCATGTGTTTCTATTAGTTTGGCTATTTGACCCTGTGATTTTTCCAAACCTAGTCTCAACTATTCTTGCTCATACATTCCCTCTTCTTTCTCTCCAATTAGACTCCTGGAGCTCCACCTGGTCCTTGGCCATGGATCTTTGCATCTGCTTCCCTCAGTCATTGGATGAGATTTCTAGCATGACAATTAGGGTGTTTGGACATCCCATCACCAGAGTAGGTCAGTTTTTAATGCTTTATCAGGTAAAGATTTTTCATTAAATTTAATTTCTTGTGAGCAATATGTATATTTTTTGTGTTAGAGCTTTATCAGATTTTAATATTTGTTTTAGTTACCTTATTTTTGGGGGGATCAACGTGTATATTTTGGATATCAGACTTTATCTAATGGGAATATTTGTTTTATTCAATTTTTTCTGTTCATTATTTATATTTTAAATATTAGCCCTTTATTGGATGACAATTTTTGTTTTATCTAATTTATTTTTTAATATGAATATTTTTAATATTAGACCTCTAACACATGAGAATTTTGTTTTCTTTTTCTGATTTCTAGGGTTCCCTCTGTATATTTGGGATATTAGACCTTAACATTGTGAAAATTTTTGTTTTATTTCTCTGATTTCTTCGGTTTAGTATGTATATTTTGGATATTCGACCTTTATCAGATGAAAAAATTTGTTTTGTTTATTTTTTTCTATTCAATATTTCTATTTTTTGTGTAATACATTTGTTGGAGGATAATTTTTGTTTTATTTCTTTGGTTTCTTGGGTGCAATATGGACATTTTGGATATTAGACCTTTATTAGATGAGAATTTTTTTATTATTTATCTGATTTTAAGTGCTCAATATGTATATTTTTGATATTAGGCTTTATCAGGTGAAACTTTTGTTTTATCTGTCTAATATTTTGGGATAATGTATATACTTGGGATATTGGACATTTATTAGGTAAGAATTTTTGTTTTATTTATTTTCTTGTGTTCAATTTGTATATTTTTGGTATTGGATCTTTATCAAATGAGAATTTTCATGTTATTTATCTGATTCCTTGGGATCAATGTGTTTATTTTGGATGTTAGAACTTTATCAGATGAGAAAATTTGTTAATTCGTTTTCTTGTGTTCAAATATATATGTGTATAAATATACACATACATACACACACACACACACACACACACACACATATATATATATATATATATATATATATATATATATATATATATATCGGTTATTGGATTATAATCAAATGAGAATTTTTTTATTCAAGTTATTGTGTACAATATGTATGTATTTATATTTGACCTTTCACACATAAGAAATCTGTTTTCTGATTTCTTTTGTTCAGTATGTGTATTTTGGATATTAGACCTTTATCAGAAGAGACTTTTTGTTTTATTTATCTGATTTCTTGTGTTCAATATGTATATTTTGTATATTAGACCTTTATTAGGTGAGAATTTGTATTTAACTTAATATTTTGTGTTCAATATGTATGTTTTCTATATGTACATTATCATATCTAAAAAAAGGTCTAATATCCAAAATAGACATTGAATATAATTAGATAAATTAAACAAAATTTCTCTACTGATACATATCTAATATCCAAAATATACATATTGAACCCAAAATATGAGATAAATAAAACAAAAATTCTTATCCTTTAAAGGTCTAATATTCAAAATATACATATTGAACATAAGAAACTACATAAATATGACAAAAATTCTCATCTGATAAAGGTCTAATATCCAAAATATAAATAATGATTGCTAGAAACCAGATAGATGAAACAAATATTCTCACCTGATAAATGTTTAATACCCAAAATATAAATATTAAACTTAAGAAATTAAATGAATAAAACAAAATTCTCATCTAATAAAGGTATAATATCAAAAATATTCTTATTGAACACAAAAAATTAGAAAAAACAGAATTCTGAAAACTAGGCCTATTATCCAAAATATATATTATGAACACATGAAATCAGATAAAACAAACAAAAATTTTCTTTGAAAACTGTTTAATATCCAATATAGACATAGTAAATATAATTAGATTAATAGAACAAAAACTTTCATGTGATAAATTTGTAATATCTAAAGTTACATATTAAAATCAAGAAATTAGAAAACTAAAACAAAAATTTTCTTCAGATACAGGAGTAATATTAAAAATATACATATAGTACATGAGAAATCAGATAAATAAAATGAATAAAACAAAAATGCTGATCTGATATAGGAGTATTTATCAAAAATTACACTTATTGAACACAAGAAATTAAATGAAACAAAATTCTCATTTGATAAAATTCTAATTTCCAAAATACACAGATTTAATCCAAGAAATCAGATAAATAAACCAAAATTCTGCTCTGATAAAGTCTAATTTCAAAAACAAGACAAGACATTATCTATAATAAACAAAATTCTCATCTGATATAGGTCTTATATCCAAAATATACACACTGAACACAAGAAAGTAAATGAAACAAAAATTCTCAACTGATAAAAGACTACATCCTAAATATACACACTGAAAAATAGAAATCAGATAAAAAATACAAAAATTCTAATCTGACAAAGGACTAAATTCCCAACTATACTCATTATACCAAAGAAACCATATAAATAAAAAAATTGTCATCTGATAAAAGTCTAATGTCCAAAAAATTCATATAGAACATCATTATATAAATAAAAAATTCTCATCTGATAAATGTCTAATATCAAATATATATATATGGAACCCAAGAAATTAAGAAAATCAAATATTTTATCTGATAAATGTCTAATATCAAAACCATCCTACTTCACAAATGAGACTCTCTGAAATGTTTGGATATTACACTTTTATTTGTTAGAGTATTTGTTTAATTCATCTAATTTCTTGTTTTCAATGGGAAGATTTGTGATATTAGGCTTTATCAGGTGTGAATTTTTACTTTATTTAGTTTTGAGTGTTCATTAAATATATTTTTAAAATTAGACATTTACTAGATGACAATTTTTTGTTTTATTTATGTAATTACTTGTGTTCAATATGTGCCTTTTGGATATTAATCCTTTATCAGATGAGAACTTTTATTAATTTATTTAATTTCTTTGTTCCCTGTGTATATTTCTATATTAGACCTTTATCAGGTGTTTTATTAAATTTCTTGTGCACAGTATGTATGTGTTTGTTATTAGACATTTATCAGATGAGAATTTTTGTATTATTTACCTTAGCCTGTTCAATATCTATGTATTGGAAATTAGACCTTTATCAGATGAAGTTCTTTTATTTACATGATTTCTTTTGTTCAATGTATATATTTGGGATATTCAACTTTTATCAGATGACAATTTTTGTTTACTTATATTATTTCTTGTGTTCAATATGTATATTTTCAATATTAGAGTGTAACTGGTGAAAATTTGGTTTTACCTTATTTCTTGTGGTCAATATGTATATTTTGGGTATTAGACCTGTATCTGATAAGAATTTTTGTTATATTAAATTTCCTGTGTTTAATAAGTACATTTTTTATATTATACCCTTGTTTTATTTATTTAATTATGTTCAAATTATATATTTTGGTTATTAGACCTTTATGAGATGAGAAATTTTAGTTTGCTTTTCTGGTTTCTTATGTTCAACGTGTATATTTTGTATCGTAGAATTTATCAGATGAGAATTTTTCTTTTATTTTCTAATTATGTTCAAAATGAATATTTTGGATATTATACCATCATTAGATGAGAATTTTGTTTTATTTATCAATTTTCTTGTGTTCAATATGTATACTTTGTATATTATATTAGACCTTTACCAGGTGAGAATTTTTGTTTTAATTATCTGATTTCTTATATTCAATAGGTATATTTTGGATATTCAAATTTTATCAGATGAGAAATTTGTTTTATTTAATTTTTTTTCAAGATTTGTTTATTTATTATGTATACAGTATTCTGCCTGCATGTGTTCCTGCAGGCCAGAAGAGAGTACTAGATATCATTACAAGTGGTTGTGAGCCACCATGTGCAGCTGGGAATTGAACTCAGGACCTCAGGAAGAGCAGTCAGTGCTCTTAACCACTGAGCCATCTCTTCAACACTTATTAATTTTTTTATGTTCAAAAAGTATATTTTTGATATTTTTGACCTGTATCACAGGAGGATTTAGTTTTATTTTTCTGATTTCTTGTGTTCAATATGTATATTCTGGATATTAGAAATTTTTCAGGTGAGAAATTATGTTTTCAATATGAATATATTTGACATTTGATCTTTATTACATGAGAATTTTTTTGTTTTTCTGATTACTTGTGTTTAGTTTGGATACTTTGGCTATTAGATGGTTATCAGATGAGAATTGTATTTTTTTTTTATTTCTAGTGTGCAATAAGTATATTTTGTATATAGACCTTTTTCAGGTGAAAATTTTTGTTTCATTTAATTTCTCATGTTCAATCTATATATTTAGGATATTTAAACCTTTATCAAATGAGAATTTTTGTTTTATTTAATTTCTATTGCTCAATAAGTATGTTTTTCATATTTGAACATTATCATATGAAAATTTTCTTTTCTTTTCATGATTTCTTGTGTTTCATATGTATATTTTGGATATTAGACCTTCATCATGTGAGAAATTTTGTTTTGTTTATCTGATTTCTTGTGTTCAATAAATATATTTTTGATATTCAACCTTTATCACGTGAGAATTTTGTTTTGTGTTTTTGTTTATTTGTGTGTGTGTTCAATGTGAATGTTTTTGATATTAGATGTTTATTAGATGAGAATTTTGGTTATATTTATCTGATTTCTTGATTTCAATATATATATTCTTGATATTATACCTTTAATAGGTGAAAAAAATATTTTATTTATCTAATTATGTTATATATATATATATATATATTGGATATTAGACCTCCATGAGATAAGTGTTTTTGCATTATTTATCTGATTTCTTGTGTTCCATATATATATTTTGGATATGACTTTAATCAAATGAGAATTTGTTTTATTTATATGATATCTTGGGTTCAATGTGTATATTTGAGATACTAGACCATTATCTGATCATAATTTCTGTTTTATTTATCTGATATCTTGTGTTCAGTAAGTATATTCTGAATGTTAGAACTTTATTACATGAGAATTTTTGTTCTGTTTTTTTGATTTCTTGTGTTTAATATATATAATTTGGATATTATCCTTTTATCAGATGAGAATTTTGTTCCATTTATCTGATTTCTTGGGATTAAGGTGTTTATTTTGGGTGTTAGAACTTAAAAATTGAGAATTTTTGTTTGTTTAATTGAATTCTAGTGTTCAACGCATTTTTTTATATTAGACCTTTATGAAAGCATAATTTTTAATTTATTTAGTTTCTTGTTTTCAGTATTTTATTTGCATTTTTCATCATTTTTGTTGTTATTCATTATATTTTTATTTTAATTTTCCATCAGCCATGGGTTTCCTGGTCCACCCCCCTCCCGTCCCTGCCTACACCTTCCCCCAGCCCCTCCCATCCAATTCCATCCCCTCCAGGGACAAGACTACCCTGGAGATTCAATTCAAATTGGTGGATTCAGTATAGGCAGGTCCAGTCCCCTCCTTCCAGGCTGAGGAAAGTGTCACAGTGTAAGCCCAAGGTTTCCAAACAGCCAGCTCATGCACTAAGGACAGGTCCCTGTTCCACAGCCTGGGTGCCTCCCAAACAGTTCAAGCTATTTAATTGTCTCACTTATCCAGAGGGACTGATCCAGCGGGGGGCACCACAGCCTTTGGTTCATAATTCATGTGCTTCCATTTGTTTGGTTATTTGTCCCTGTGATTTTCCAAACTTGGTCTCAACAATTCATGCTCTTACATTCCCTCCTCTTTCTCGACAATTGGACTGCTGGAGCTCCACCTGGGGCCTGGCTGATATTCTCTGCATCCACTTCCATCAGTTATTGGATGAGGGTTCTAGCATGACCATTAGGGTGTTTGGCCATCTGATCACCAGACTAGGTCAGATCAGGATTTCTCTCAACCATTTCTAGCAGTCTACAGAGGATGTATCATTGTGGATTTCTGGGGAACTCTCCAGCACTCTGCCTATTCCTGTTCTCACGTGGTCATCATTTATGATGGGCTGTTATTCCTTGTTCTCCCTTTCTGTTCTTGATCCAGTGGGGATCTCCTGCTCCCCTAAGCTTTCTTTCCCTCAAATCTTGCCCTTCATTACTCCCACTGTCATCCAGATTGTTCATGTAGATCTCATCCATTTCTCTGTCATTGGGTGATCCCTGGGTCTTTCCTAGGGTTCTGTTTTCTAGGTAGCCTCCCTTGAGATGTGTAGCAGTCTAGTCATCTTTGTTTTACACTTGGTATCCTCCTATGAGTGAGTACATACCATGTTTGTCTATCTGAGTCTGGGTTACCTCACTCAGGATGATTTTTTCTAGATCTATCCATTTGCCTGCAAACCTCTTGATGCCATTGTTTTTCTCTGCTGAGTAGTACTCCATTGTGTATATGTGCCATATTTTCTTTATCCATTCTTCAGTTGAAGGGCATCTAGGTCATTTCCAGGTTCTGGCTATTACAAAGAATGCTGATACGAACATAGCTGAGCAAATGCCCTTGTGGTATGATTGAGCATTCCTTGGGTATATGCCCAAGAGTGCTACAGCTGGGTCTTGGGGGAGAAGGATTCCCAATTTTCTAAGGAAGCGCCATATTGATTTCCAAAGTGGCTGTACAAACTTGCATTTCCACCAGCAGTGGAGGAGAGTTCCCATTGTTCCACATCCTCTCCAGCATAGGCTGTCTTCTATGTTTTTGATCTTAGCCATTCTGACAGGTGTAAGGTGGTATCTCAGAGTTGTCTTAATTTGCATTTCCCAGATAATTAGGGATGTTGAGCAATTCCCTAAATGTCTTTCAGCCATTTATACTTCCTCTGTTGTAAATTCCCTATTTAGTTCTATAGCCCATTTCTTAATTGGACTGTTGGGCATTTTGATGTCTAATTTTTAATTTGTTTAGTTTCTTGTTTTGAGTAAGTATTTTTTATTATTAGACTTTTATCAGACTATAATTTTAGTTTCATATAATTTCTTGTGTTCAATATGTAGGTTTAGTATATTATGCTTTTATCAGATGATAATTTGTTTCATTAACCTAATAATGTTCTATATGTATATTTTTGATATTAGACTTTATTTCTCTGATTTCTTGGGTCCATTATGTATATTTTAGATAGTAGATATTTATCTGATGATAATTTTTGCGTTTTTTGTATCATTTCTTGTGTTCAATATGTAATATACAGATCTTAGACCTTTATCAGAGGAGAATTTTTGTTTTATTTATCTGATTTCTTGTCTTCACTCTGTATATTACCGATAATAGACCTTTATCTGATGAGAATTTTTGTTTTATTTATTTGATTTCTTGAGTTCAACATGTATATTTTTGAGATTATACCTTTATAAAATGAGAATACTTTTCTTTATCTGCTTTCTTGCCTTTAATATGTGTTTGGATATTAGAAATTTATCAGATGATAATTTGTGTTTTATTTGTCTAGTTCCTTGGGTTTAATATCTATTTTGTATTTGTTTGTCTTAGTTTCTTGTTTCAATAACTATATTTAGTACTTGACTTTTATCACATGAGAATTTTGTTTTCTTTTTATGATTTCTCTTTATTTTATTTTATTTTTTCTTTTTTATTATTATGTGTTTTAATTTTATACATCAGCCATGGGTTCCCCTGTCCTTCCCCCCTCCTGCACCCACCCCCACCTTCTCCTCAGCTCCTCCCCTCCATTCCCATGTCCTCCAATACAAAGACACCCCTGGAGACTCATTTAAACCTGGTGGATTCAGTACAGGCAGGTCTTGTCCCCTCCTTCTAGACTGAGCAAAGTGTCTCTGTGTAAGCCCAAGGTTCCAAACAGCCAGCTCATGCACTAAGGACAGGTCCTGGTCCCACAGACTGGGTGCCTCCCAAACAGATCAAGCTATTCAATTGTTTCACTTATCCAGAGGGCCTGATCTAGCTGAGGGCTCCTGAGCCGTTGGTTCATAATTATGTGTTTCCATTTGTTTGGCTATTTGTCCCTGTGCTTTTTGCAATCTTGGATTCAACAATTCACGCTCTTGAAGTCCCTCCTCTTTCTCCATAGTTGGACACCTGGAGCTCCACCTGGGGCTTGCCTGAGGATCTCTGCATCCACTTCCATCAGTTATTGGATGAGAGTTCCAGGACGACTGTTAGGGTGTTTAGTTATCTGATCACCAGACTAGGTCAGATCAGGCTTTCTCTCGATCATTTCCAGCAGACTACAGAGGATATATCATTGTGGATTTCTGGGGACCTATTGAGCATTCTGCCTATTCCTTGTCTCATGTGGTCTTCATTTATCATGGTGTGTTATTCCTCGTTCTCTCTTTCTGTTCTTGATCCAGTGGCGATCTCCTGCTCCCCTAAGCTTTCTTTCCCTCAAATCTTGCCCTTCATTACTCCCACTGTCATCCAGGTTGTTCATGTAGATCTCACCCAATTCTCTTTCATTGGGCAATCCCTGTGTCTTTCATAGTGCCCTGTTTTCTAGGTAGCTTCCCTGGAGTTGTGAGTAGCCATTCTTACAGGTATTTGATGGTATCTCAGAGCCATTTTGGTTTGCATTTCCCTGATGCCTAAGGATGTTGAGCAAATCCTTAAATGTCTTTCAGCCATTTGAGCTTCCTCTGTTGAGAATTCTCTGTCTAGTACTCTAACCCATTTCTTAATTGGACTGTTGGGTATTTTGATGTCTTGAGTTTATTTTATATATTCTGGATATCAACCCTCTGTGAGATGTGGGGTTGTGAAGGCCTTTCCCATTCTGTAGGCTGTTGCTTTGTCTTGTTGATTGTGTCCTTTGCTCTACCAATGCTTCTCAGTTTCACCAGGTCCCATTGATTGATTGTTTCCCTCAGTGTCTGTGCTAGTGGTGTTATATTTAGAAAGTGATCTCTAGTGCCAATGTGTTCAAGACTACTTCCTACTTGCTCTTCTATCAGGTTCAGAGTAACTGGATTTATGTTGAGTTCTTTGTCCCACTTGGACTTACGTTTTGTCCATGATGACTAATATGGATCTATTTGCAGCCTTCTACATGTTGACATCCAGTTATACCTGCACCATTTGTTGAAGATGCTTTCTTTTTTCCATTGTACAGTTTTGGCTTATTTCTTTTTTAATTTTTATTTTATTCTTCTGTCATACAATACATCCCAACTGCAGGTTTTCCTTCCTCCACTCATCTGAGTCCTCTCCATTGCTCCCTTCTTCACCAGATCCACTCCTCCTCCACTTCTCTTCAGAATAGAGCAGCTATTGCTGGTTTATCAACCAAACCCTGCATAACAAGTGACAATAAGACTATGGAGGAACCCTCATATCAAGCCTGGATGAAGCAAGTTAGTAGGTGTTAAAGTATTTCAAGAGCAAGCAAAGGAGTCAGATATACAACCCCGCTTCCTTTGTTAGGAGTTGCACACAAACACCAAGCTATACAATGGTAACACATATTCAGAGGAACAAATGTGGACCCATACAGGAAGTAAATGATATTTCAATCACTGTGAACCCCTGTGAGCTCTGCTTAGTAGATTCCCTGGGCTATGTTCTCTTTTCTTTTTAGATAGGAAGTTTTTTTTTTAAATCCTTTTTGGGATTTGGGCTGAGATTTTCCTCCTTCTATTCCTATTATTCCTATGCTTAGTCTTTTAATAGTGTTCCAAGTTTCCTGGATCTTATGTTTCAGGAAAGCTTTCATCTTAACATTTTATTTCATTAACATAGCCATATCTTCTATCTTATCTTTAAATCCTGAAATTCTCTACCGTGTCTTGTGTTTTCATGGTGACACTTTGCTCTGTAGTTCCTGTTTGAATACCTCGGTTTTCATTTCTAGAATTTTTTCAGTTTGTATTTTTTAATTGCTTCTATTTCCATTATTAGGTGTTGAAGAGATCATTCATTATCATCAACTGTTTCTTTGGCTTTGGCTTTTTTTAAAGGGATTGGTTAATTTTTTCCAATAGTACATTTAACCTTTCTCTGCTTTCTTTAAAGGGATTCATGTACTTCCTCTTTAAGAACTCCTGTCTTCTTTATAATGTTTGTCTTAATTGTCCTTCAACTATGATGGAATACCCAGGTCTTGCTGTAGTAGGATAGTATGAATCTGGTAGTGACATATTGCTACAGCTCTTGTTGATTATGTTCTTAGCTGGTGTCAAATTATCTGGATTTGATGCGATTGAGGGTCTAGGTGCTGATTTTTCAGTTTGTCTTTTTGGTAGGGTGTTTTTTTTTATTTCAAGACAGGGTTTCTCTGTGTAGCTTTATGCCTTTCCTGGAACTCACAGAGATCCACCTGGCTCTGCCTCCCAGGTGCTGGGGTTAAAGGCATGCACCACCACTGGCCAGCCTTGGATGGGTGTTTTATTCCTTGGTTTCTATTTGCTCTTTGTTCTTCTTATCTTTCTAGTCTATGATTGAACATGGGTTCTCATCCAAAGTTGGGGCCCTGAAATCTTGCAGTGTTATTTTTGTTCTAGCAGAGAGTATCTGCCCAAGTTTGTGGATGATAAAAAGGAAGAGAGGAGGAAGTTTGGGGATAGGGATGAGGGAGCACTAAGAAAGTAGGAGAGGTCTTTGGGTGGGTGGCCTACATAGATATCTTGCCTATTGTGTGTCCTTTGTTAGAAAAAGGATTCAACCCTAGTTGAAGGCAACAACACAGCAATGAAGAGAGAAGTACAATTGAGGATGGTGTTGGGGGGTTATTGAAAGAGAGCTGAGGTCCAAAAGTGAGCAGCTTATTTGGATTTCTGGTGGCTGGCATGGCCTCTGGTCCTGCAGGGGGTCTTTATCTCAAGAGATCTACCAGTTTTCCTGGATTGTATGACTGCATTTGAGCAGAAGATATCCATCTGATATGGGGTTGAGGACATAACCTTGGGAGTGACAGCTGTAAGGTTGATGGGGGACTGTGTCTTTGGAGAAGTGGGGGTTGTGGAAGTTTCATGGGCTGGTGGCCTAGTTACCTGATTTTCTGGCTGGTGAAACATGTACATGAGCAGAGGATGTCTGCTTTTGTTGGGCCTTGAACATAGGGAGTATATCCTGTGCTATTGTATGTTTGATATCCTCTATTTGTTTTTTGATTTTTTACTAGATGTGACTGTCAAGAGATTGTCTTCAGTGCCAGAAGAGACTCTGGATATTTGAGCTGTTTGAGGCTGTTACAGTTTATGAGGATCATTGAACTTAGACTAAATACATTTTCATGTTTCCTTTTCTCTTGGTATTCATTATTCTCTCATTCAATACATGCTAACTTCAGCTTCCCCTTTCTCCACTCTTTCTAGTCAACCCCAAAATACTCATTCCTCCAAATTTACTGCTACTCTGTTTTCCTTCAGGAAATAGTAGGCCTCCCAGTGATATCAACCAAACACTTCATTACAAGGTGCAATAAGTCTAGGCAAAAACCTGATATCAAGGCTGGGCAAGTAACCCAATAAGAGGAAAAGTATCCCAAAAGCAAGCAAAGGAGCCAGACACCAGGACTCTGGTTATTAGTCTAACAAACATGCCAAGCTAAACATCCATAGCATGCATGCAGAAGACCTGGCACTGAGCCCTGCATGATTCAAAATTGCCACTTCTGTTTCTCTGAACTCCTATGTACCTTGTTTTGTTGATCCTGTGGGCCAACTTCTCCTTTTTTCCTCAACCCTTCTGTATCCTGCCATATTTATTCCCTCCTTCCACAGGATTCTTAGAGTTTATTGTCAAATTTGGTTAGGGATCTCTGCATGTGCTCTCATCATCTACTGAAAGAAGCCTCTCTGATGACTATTAGGCTAGGACCCAATCTTTGATTATAACAGAATATATTTATAGATCATCTCATTGAATTTTCATTGGTGAGTTGTACTGTGAAGAAATTATATAACGTCCTGGAAATTTTAACCCAAACCAACAGTGTAAATAAGTACCACTTAAAATGCATTGATGATTATTAAATTCTCACAATACCATACATCTGTATTTCAGGTTGGTGAATTGCATTTGCGAGGCATTCTTTTAAGAACAATGTCAAAAAACAATTCTTTAAAGGATATCACTATTTAAAATCTTGAGAGCTATGCTATATAACTGTCAGACTTTTTATTTCTATTAAACATTACTATTAAAAAGTTACATGCAGTGAAGAGGTGATACATATATTGTCAAATCTTTCTATTAAGCAAATAGTCCATAGTAAAGCTAGTGTAATTCATATACTTGTGACTGTGCTGTTTAGTGAGTGGGGCAGTTAGAGTCAAAAGTCAAGGAATGTCATTGAGGAAATACCTTATTCCCTATACCAAAAGTCTATGAGGACAGAAAGTCAAACAAAATTCAATGAACAAATCTTTTATTTGTTATTCTTCCTTTACTAGTTATATGTCACTCTGGAGACAAACCATATGAGCATAGGGATATGGAAGACATAACATACCTCATTCTCATTACAATCAGAAGATATGTAGCAGCCCCCACATTGACTACACTTGTTGAATTTGATTCAAGTATACAAGCAATTGATTTTCTAGCTTCATTGTGAATGCATTAACAAACTCACACTACAGAGAATTCCTATGAGTACTAGGACTGCATACATAAAACATGGGTGTAAAATCCTCTTTACAATTAGACAAAATTGAAAACTTAATTCATACAGATATAAAGAGTCAACAGTATAATGATTATGGTAAAGGTTTGACATGTGTTGGCAGGCATGAAAGTCAAACTGGAGAGAAGAAACCTTTGATATATACTGAAAGTGGTAAAACTGTTGTATATGAGTCATCTTCAAAGGCATGAAAGTGCACCTATGGGAAAGTAAAACTTTCAGTGTAATCAGTGTGTTAAAGCCTTTTCACATCACAATGATCTTCAAAGGCATAAAACAACACATACAGGAGAGAAACCCTATGGATGTAATCAATGTGGTAAAGCTATTGTACACCACAATCATCTTCAAATTCATAAAAGAACACATACTGGAGAAAAACCCTATGAATGAAATCAGTGTGGTAGAGCCTTTGCTCAACATGTTCATCTTCAAAGTCATAAAGCCTTTGTACAACATGGTCATCTTCAGTGTCATAAAAGAACAGATACAGCAGAGAAACACTATGAATGTGATCAATGTGCTAAAGCTTTTGAACATCACCAAAATCTTCAAATGCATAAAAGAAGACATCCTGGAGATAAATCCTATGCATGTAATCTATGTGGTAAAGTCTATGTTCATCACAGTTTTCTTCAAATACATAAAAGAAGACATGCCGGACCAAAAATATATGAGCATAATTAATGTGGTAAAGCTTTTTGTCATCACAGTCATCTTCAAATGTATGAAAGATCACATGCTGGAGAGAAACCCCATGAATTTAATCAATGTGGTGATGTCATTTCACACACAGTACTATTCAAATGCATGAAACAACACCTACTGGAGAGAAACCCTGTGAATGTAATCAGTATGATAAAACCTTTGTGTGTATCAGTAGTCTTTGAAAAAGTCTTACAGTAGAGAAAGAATAAAATATAGTCAGTGTCATACAGTTTTTCTCTTTATACACGAATAAACCTATTTCTATACAGTCAATCTCTTAAAGCTTTTGCATATTACAATAGTCTTTCCATACCTGCAAAAGTACTGAGGGCTTATTATTATAAAGTATTTGGTAAGATCCATATCCAAAACACTTGCATTCAGTTAAACAAAAGGTGTTACTTCTGTAAAAATTAATTTGACAATGTCAGCAATCTGTTGATTCATTATGATGCCCATTTATACAATGTTTGCCCCTGTAAAATCATGGAATAAGTAAATTTAGAAGTTTGTAAAACCCTGTGTAGGGTAAAACGCAGCCAAAGAGACTCACCAGAAAAACGAAACCAGAGTCAGTGAAAAACATTCAATTTGGCACTGAAACCAGAGCCAAAGAAATACACTCTACCTCTGACCAACTGAGGACAAAGCTAACCAATTCATGAGCAGAAAAACCAACCAATCCCTGTGCACAAAACCAACCAATCACTGCACATGAAAGCCTCCTAGTCTCTGAGAATGAGCTTGAAATCCAGCCAACATATATTCTCAAATTCATTTCCCTGGAAATCTCTACCTCTATGAAGCTCCATATAAGCCCTGTGTTTCCTTCAGCTGGCAGTTGCCCTTTCTCACACTGACACAGGCAGCTACTATTCAGATTCCTCTCCCCTATATATATATATATCACTTGAATTAGATTTAGGTGAAGATCTTATGCCAGAACAGAGCAGAATGTCTGTTAGGAAACTCTCTAGTGGAGTCGAGCAAAGGAGCCATGGACATCTCTGCTGGGAGACTCACTATTGGAGTTGAGCAGAGAAGCAACTGACATCTCTGCTGGGAAACTCACCAATGGAGTGGAACAGAGAAATAATGGATACCTCTATTGGGAAATTATCTTAGGAGAGTGGAGCAGAGCAGCAAAGGGCACCTTTGCTGGAAATCTCTCTTAGCTGAGTGAAGTACAGCTAAGCTGTACTATCTCTTTTCTAGAGTGGAGCAGGTTTGCCACATCCTTCAAGTAAACCATCCCACACTGGGACAAACTTTCAGGACTAGCCTAACTTTGTAACAGTCAGTATTCCTATCCCCTCACAGGTTTAGGTATCCAGCTTCCTTTCACAGCTCTTTTTTTGAGAGCTGTAGTATCCTGTAAACATTTCCCCCACAGCCTGACATCCCAACATCCAGGATAGCTTTCTCCTCTCAATTGTATATATACAGGATACCTTCCACTCCAAACTATAGGTGTTGCCTAACTTTTGATACTCAGGAAAATTTTCCTTCCAGACCTAAACACTTCCACTATGAATTTAAATAATACTGTAGTATTTTTAGATTTTGTACTCCTCTTTAATTACATCAAATAACAAATTCAGGTGTAAAACTCTATGGGTTTGGATTAGTTGCTTTTCTGTTTTGTTGTATAATGTCTATGTCAACTTATAATGAGTTTTATTTGGCCCCAGCAGAATACAGGATCACAATGTGAGACATGGCAGCTAAATTGAGATTCTTAGCTTGCACAGGAGCAGAGTGGGAACTAAAACTAATGTGTGAATGGAAATTATCAAATCCTTCCCCCAGTGACATATTTCCTCAGCAGAAAGCATTTCCTAAACCTACCCAAATGATACCGCCAACTGTAAAGGATGTCTCTGATTTCATGTGTACATGCTTGCTTTCTGTTACATGAACGAAATCACACTGAAGAAAATCTCAGTAAACCTTTAAATTTCTTAATACCTGTGTTAGAGGAATGCATGCTTACAAATGAAAAAGTTTCATCAGTGAGATATGTTTTTTTCTAAGGAGTTGTTTTAGTGTTAATTATGTAATATCAGTATATGTTCTTGGGGTATGTGAAATTGCATGCTAGTTTCTGAAAATGTTAGGCTGTTGGATCTTCTTGTAGAAAGAACTAAAGGAAGTTGTCAAAATCAGGTCTTATTCTGGGAATGAACTTTCCTTAACTGCCCAACCATATCTCTAGCCACAAAAATATTTTAAAGCCTATTTATATCATGCTAAAGTCAGGAAATAGGGACAAACTCATACAAGAGAAAAATTTTATTCATGTAAACAACTTGGTACAGATTTTAGACATATCAGTTGTCTTCTGCTTAAGGAAAAAATCTTGGCCTGGCAGTGGTGGCTCATGCTTTTAATCCCAGCACTCGAGAAGCAGATCTCTGTGAGTTTGAGGCCAACCTGGTCTACCAAGTGAGTTCCACGAAAGGCACAAAGGTATACAGGGAAACCCTGTCTTGAAAAACAAACAAAAAAAAAACAGGAAAAAAAAGGAAAAAAATTAGTTCATTTTCTATTCATCCTAGTCTTGAAGGAAGTAATTAATTACTGTTTAGTGAAGACTGATGGGGGAGATCAATGCATCTTCATTTCTATTTTGAAACCTTCAAGTTGGATATGAAAGTGTGCTATATATGTGGCAAATTCATTAGTTAAATTTATTTTTGTTGTCTTTTTATTCATTCTGTGGCTTTTGTTTATGTTCCATTGTGTTTTCATTTAGTGATGTGTTGCTTTCTACTGTAAAACATAAAATGGGAAGCCAGTCATCTTACTAGTCTATTGTTCATTTAAATATCAGGAAATGCATGATCATACTTTCTGAGAAAGAGTGTCTGTGAAAGGGTGGTGGGTTGTGGTGTTTGGTTTTGATTTCATGTTTTTACAAATTCCCTTGAGATTTAGTTGTTCATATTAAGCCTGGCATTGGTTTCAGTAATGATTCAAGGAGACATTTGAAGTCATGGTCCTCATGTGTCTACCTCCAGAGTAGTCCTAGAGTAGAAAACCTAATCCCAATGTATGATGTTTTGTCAACACAACAATGTAAAATTTAAATGCTTAATAGAAAAGAATATAAGAAACATTAAATCTTTTATGTGTGTATTCAAGGCAGGATTTTCATGCATCTACTAGAAATGTAATAAAGTAGGATGATCAGCAATATGTTGTTAATCTTATATAATTAGGGCAGAGCTGTTGTGAGCAGGTTGAGATGTCCAGGATACCTCACCCTCCAGGGTAAAAATGTTTCCTTGCAGTTACAGCCATCAGAGCTGTCCTAAAGAGCTCCAGGTGTCTAGGACACCTTCAGGGCCGAGATGCTGTTCTGAGCAGGGCAAGGTGTGTGGTATGCCATGCAATAAAAGGGTAAACTGTCTTCTTGAAGTTCCAGTCATCAGATCTGTCCTAAGCAGCTCAAGGGGTTGCCTATCTCCCCCAAGTTGTCAGGACACCTTTCCGCAGAGTTGCTGCAACAAATTTACTTACATTGTTGATGCTGAAATATGGGACCAAACCCACAGAGTTGGATACAAATTACTTACAGCTATTCTGACCCTAGGCCAGCAGAGGTAGGCTGTTTAGATGATATGAGGTGGAGCTTCATGAACTCTCTCAGTAGTCTTGCTGAAATAGCAGCCTAAGAATTTCCCAAGTGTCTACTGCACAGGTGTGTACCTTCTAGAATCTGTGAAGGTATTTCTGGTGCCTTCAAAAACAAATTCTCAATGATGGTACCTATCACAAGGGAGACCAAAATAACATAATGAAGAGTTTTGAGAATGGGACTGAATATCATAGCAGATTTATAAAGTCCCCAAGGGTATATTTATGTGTCACTAAATTAAGTAAACTAGCAGAACTATAATGTTCAAAGTGTTGCTCCCAATTTTCACCAACTGTGAGATATGGAATTACTCAAGCCCAATCACAGATCCCTGATTTCAGGGACTAGGGTGAGATACATGCACAAACACATAGACAAAATACATAACACATACCCATGTATGTGAGAAACAGAAAGACATAGAAAGAGGTACTTAGAGAGGCAGAGAAAGAGAGACTGAGGGGAGTGGGAGAACTCTATGACTTTGTTGCTGAACAAACGCATGCAGGTGTGTCCTCTCAGAGAGGAACAAAAAGAGCATTCAATCTCAGTCCCTGTATCCACACATTTTGATATGTGACCAGGTCTCTCCAACTGCTGCTTGGAGAATCAAACACCCAAGGCCTTTCCAAGCAAGTAACAAAACTATCAACTCAAACTCACAGCAACTAACATCTCACATTAGCCAACACTTGATAGCATGCATTCTGGGAACTCCTATACTACTGCCTCAATCCATGAGTACTATGACTCCTGCCACAGGCTCTGTTTTTGTTTCTTTTTGGAGGAAGCAGAATAATATTTGTCCTCATGACATTCCTGTCCATGTTTGAGGTTCTTCTACCTTTGGAAAGAATTCATAGACACGATTTGGGGCAAAAGCATACCATAAAGATGCAGCCTACAAGAAATACTGACCTTATACAATATGAATTAGTGATGGCAGAGTGGACCTGAGATTGAAACCACAGGGTTTGAAAGAATGAAATCCTATTGTTAATGTTCTCTTCTGTGATAAAGATCAGGCGATCTCCCTGTTAATTTCTTTCAATGGTAATTTTCTGAAGCTGACTGGTCAGTCTCTGCACCTTCTGCTTCATCTGCATCTTGGTGAGGAAGGTTTGGTGGGATGGTGACTTCATGGTGCTCCTTGTGGATAGATGAACACAAATTAACTTGCAGTATGACAAGGCAAAGTGAATGGTCAGAACACTCTGAGTCCTAATCAAATGTTTGAGAAAGTTTGTTTACCAATAACTTAGTGACACCCCAAATTATTTGTCCCATGCTTTACTTACCCCCTCTGGGAGTCAGCCATCACCTCTATTTGAAGGGAAGTGGTGATCTCAGCTATTTGATTCTCTCTGTCCTCATAGCACATGCTCCAAGTAACCAAGGAGAGAGAGTCAGGAGCAAATTGCCATAGTTCACAATCACCCCAGTCATTAAGAGGTTGCTCCAATATCTGGACATGTCACTCTAGCCATATAACTATTAAAGGAGAAAACATATAAGGGCAGAACATGGTCACCAGACTCAACAAGTTACCTCACTGACAACCTAGAACAAAGAGAGCAGCTGGGAAGTACCTGAAGTTAACCTGTGTGGTTGAAGCACAGTGATGTTCTACCTTGAAATGGGCACACCTCATTAATCCCTCCTGCTTGAATGTTGGTCTGATATTCACTCCTCAAAACCTATCCTCTAAAAGGAATGAAAGCCAAGAGTTCCCAGCATAAAGCTTTGGCCTTACCAGTTCCTGACCTTTGAGGCAAAACAATTAATATTCTGGAATCCTTGAATGTCAAGAGCCATGATAAACAGGGAAGTTCTGTTGGTTCCCAGAGACTCCAACTTTATGTTCCCCATTAGTGGAAGATTCAGCTTAAGCCCACTTCCTCCAAGAAACTTCCTTTTTCCTGCATAGAACTCATTACACAATTCTCTTGACCATTTTTTTCTTGATGTTTTACTCTGAGGCCTAAGGTCAGCTTTCTTCTGTCACTCTCTGGTCCTTCTACCCTCTCCATTCTCTTTCTGAACTTAACTCTTCAGTATGGCATCATGTTCATCAGTAAATTGTGAAGACATTGAATAAACTTCCCAAGGGTTATATGTGTTGTCACAACATAGTTTACATCACAGAGGTTGCCAGGGCTCTCTGGGATACAAAAGAATGTCCAGGGAAGAGCTGCAGATGTCTTGGGAACTGACATTGCTTCACTGCTATTGAGCTTTCCTCATAATAAACTAGATGTCAAGCTGACCTTTGCAGGGGCCTCTGCTGGGATACAAGGGATGCCCTTCAGCACCCCCTTCATCCAAAGCCAGAAATCTGTCTCTGATTGGACATCCTTTAGTTCTTTCCATGTGTGGAACTGAATGTTTATCTCCCACTGAAATTTTATGTACACAAGGTAATGATATCATAGAAATTTATATATGCTATAGTTCATAATATGTTCCTGCATCTCTTTATCCCCTTATCCACAAGTCATTATTGAATTAATGATGACTGAGAAGGACACTTGTTAAATAATTTACTGGTAAGGAGTCTACAGGAAACAGCTAGGCAGAGTTACACTAGAGGAAGAGGCTGAAAGAGCCTAGGAACAAGTACCCATAGGAGTGTGATACAGTCATGGAGCTCTGTAGGACTAAAATCTGTGTCATTAGCATGTGGGTAGTAGGTGATTTACTTTTTGTTGAGTAACTCAAAGTGGTCTACTGTTACTGGGTAGTATAGGTGGCCAGACATCTGCAGTCTTCCACATAGAAGATGAGTTTCCTATAGAGCAAAGGATATTCAAGAAAATCCTTTGCATGCCCCTAAATATGTAGTAATATAGACACTAGGATTCCACTTGACATTCTAGATCAATGGTTATTAATTTTTCCAATACCCTGACACATTAAATTGCATTAACAGTAGTTCCTCATGTTGTCATGAACCCTAAACATAACTGTTTTATTGCTCCTTAACTTTAATTTTGCTAATATTATGAATCATACTTCAAATATTTGATGTGCAGGATATCTGATATGCAACCCCCAATGGCGTGGTGACCCACAGGTTGAGGACCACACATTGGTATGCAGACAGAAATCTCCTCAAATCCTGGCAGTGATGCTGGGGCAGTGTGATTCTTAGTATTTATTATCAGAATTAATGAAACTAGTCACCTGGGAAGAGGGACCCTCAACGAGGAATGATATAGATAAGATTTACTTTGAACATGTCTCTGTGTTATTTTATTAATTGTTAATTGAGATAAGATTTCCTAAAATGGGCAGAATCATTTCATTGTCTGCAACCTTTACTGTGTAAGTATAAAGAACCTTGAGCATAAGTATTATGAAACAGGCAGCATGGGTTTATTGTTTATCTCTCCTCTTTCTCCTCTTGGCAGTGGACGTAATATGATTAGCTGAGTTCATACCTTGATTTCCCAAAAATGGAAGTATTACCTAGATTTGTGGGCTATTATCAATTTTTCCCATTCTTAGATGCTGTGCCTGATAACTCAATGTAATAACGATGTTATGAAAGCACTCTATGACAGAATGGTTTTCACAAGTCAGTGAGATGTGTATTTCATGAAATGCTCATATCTGTCTCAGAAGAAGAGATCCTACATCCTCCTGAACCCAACCTGTATTTACATGCCACAGTTTTTCAAAGACACAGAGACACCCATAGACTCACAAATGACTGTACCCAGTCAACAAATGTCCCCTGATATTGTCTTGCCATATCAAGTACTATACTAAATTCTTTCAATGTGTTATATTCAACAAGTGTCACTTCAATGAATGTATTTTTCTTTGAATTTCCTGACCATTAAACTTTTCTGCTATGGGGAGTTGGATCTAAATTCATTGCCTTGACTATGAATTTCAATCTTATGCTATGAACTTCCTTGAAGGTCAGAAGAAGCTCCTTGAAGCTGAGAGCAAAGTAGCACCTTAAATTTCAGGAGTGTGGGGGTGTAAGTAATGACTGCAAGTGTGTCCCACTAAATACCTCAGCTTGGAGATTAACTCCAGGGCTGATGTACACACATCCCTGTGAAAGCTTCTTGGTTTCCCTCTAACTTCTGTGCCTCTTCATTAAGATTTCTGTAAACAGATCTTTGACAAATTTCCTCCTTCAAAAGTAAATAGACCATATCAGATGGGAAAAGTCACTTTGATTTTCTCCTTAACAGGCTCTTTTTAGCTACATCTGAGGCTATCCAAGAACAATAAGGTCTTAGGCTAGGAACTGATATAATCACAGGTGCAGGTTTAGAATGCAGGTCTGAGGAACACAGTGCAAATCAAGGGCAGGACAGCAGGCACACCCAGGAAATTATTGGTTATATCTTTGGCAGTTTAGCCTCTCATTATGTCAGCTTCTTCTACCTAGAAAAAGAGGGTTTGGATGCACCTTGGAGATGTGTGCTGTTACTAGGCATGACTTATAAAATCACTTCCTTCATAAGTGGGACATTGTTTGTTTGAATTTTTGGGGGGTGGGGTTGATGAGCTAGCATTTATATGAGCTAAGCTGCACATCTCTTTCTGGTGAACATCTCTTTCTGGGAACAAAGGAATCTGATCCTAAACTTAGAAAAAATGCTGAAAACAATGCTTTAGAGCAGAGAATCACTTCACTTGGTTGGAAAAAATTAATACTTCTCTTCATGACTGTTCCCAAATATTGTGCATGGCTCGTGTCCTTTGCCATTTGGAAAGACTCAACAGCTAGTTATTCTTTATTGATTAACCACTTTCAGATGCTAAAAGCAAAGAAGATGGAGAGGGAAGGTAGAAATCACCATGTTTGATCCTAAATATAGAGTTGTGTTTGCCTGTTCCAATCTCAGAATTCTAATCCTCATCTGGCTAATCTAATAACAAATAAATTCCACCTGTGCCCATTGGTGTATTTTAATAGAAGCACATAAATGATTTTGGTGACTTACTAGAATTCATGTAGTGTATATTGAGTCCAACTATTAATGTTTTCTTTTCTGTCTTGCTGTTCTTAATTGGATGGTTTGCTTGTTTGGGTGGAATTGAACTGCCCCAATTAAAATGGGGATACATTTTAAAAAATAATAAACTACTGTAACAGAATATGTCTGGGAGCTACAAAAGTTTTTCCATTGGAAAAAAATCAGTATTTAAGGGGATAGTGTTACATGCTGGGGCAGAAATCAGAGTCAGCAAACCTTGTAAAAACAGATTTTTTTAGCACTTTGATAAGAGCAGCACTGTATTTTTTATTTTTTTAATTTTATAATTAATTTAATTTTACATATCAGCATATATTCCCTTGTCCTTCCTCCTCCCATCCTCCTCCTCTCCCCTCATTCCACTCCCTACCCAGTTCCCATCTCCTTCAGGGCAAGGACTCCCCTTGGGTTTCGGCTCAGTCTTGTAGATTCTGTGTGGCAGGTCCAGTACCCTCCTCCATTACCTAGGCAGAGCAAAGTATCCCAACATAGTTCCCAGGCTCCAAAAAGCCAGCTCATGCACTAAGGGCAAGTTCCAGTCCCATTGCCTGGGTGTCTCCCAAACAATTCAAGCTAATCAACTGTCTCACTTATCCAGAGGGCCTGATCCAGTTAGGGGTGTCTCAGCTATTGGTTCATAGTTCATGTGTTTCCATTATGTTGTCTATTTGTCCCTGAGCTTTTTCCAATCTTGGTCTCAATAATTCTCACTCATTTATTCCTCCTCTTTCTCACCAATTGGACCCCTGGGTCTCCAGCTGGGGCCTGGCCATGGATCTTTGCACCTGCTTCACTCAGTCATTGGATGATAATCCTAGCATGACATTTAGGGTGTTTGGACATCTGATCACCAGACTAGGTCAAGTTTGGGCTTTGTCTCTACCATTGCCAGTAGTCTACATTGGGGGTATCTTGGTCTTCATTTATCCTGGTCTCTTATTCCTTGTTCTCCCTTTCTTTTCTTGATCCAGCTGGGATCTCCTGGTCCTCTAAGCTCTCTTTTCCTGAAACCTTGCCCTTCATTAACCCCACCATTAACCCTGGTTGTTCATGTAGATCTCTTGCATTTCTCTGTCATTGGGGTGATCCCTGTGTCTTTCTTAGGGTCCTGTTTTCTAGGTGGCTTCCCTGGAGTTGTGAGTAGCAGTCTAGTCATCTTTGTTTTACATCTAGTATCCTCCTATGAGTGAGTACATACCATGTTTGTCCTTCTGAGTCTGGGTTACCTCACTCAGGATGATTTTTTCTAGATCCATCCTTTTGCCTTCAATCCTCATGATGTCTTTTTTTTTCTCTGCTGAGTAGTACTCCGTGTGAGTGTGGTGTGTGTGTGTGTGTGTGTGTGTGTGTGTGTGTGTGTGTGTGTGTGTGTGTGTGTGTATTAAACACTAGACATTAAATATAAAAATTCTTACATAATAAAGAGCTAATATCCAATATATACATATTGAACACAGGAAATCAAATAGATAAAACAAAAAACAAAATATCTCTCCAGATAAATGTCTAATATCCAAAATATACATATGGAACACAAGAAATAAAGTAATTATATAAAAATTCCCATTTGATAACAGTTTAATATTCATAAAATACTTATTGAACACAAGATATCAGAAAAACAAAACAAAATTTGTAATATAAGAATATACTTATGACAACAAGAAACCAGATAAATAAAAAAAGAATTTCTCATCAGATTTAGGTCTAATAACCAAAATATACATTTTGAACAAAATATACCTGTTAAATAAAACAAAAAATCTCATATCATAAAGGTCCAATATCCATATAATATATATTAAACAGAAGAAATCAAATAAATAACACAAAAATTCTCATCTGATATAGGTCAAATATTCAAAATACACATATTGAACTTAATTAGATAAATAACACAAAAAATCCCATATGATAAAGGACTAATAGCAAAAATACACACATTGCATTGAAGAAATCAGAGAACACAAAAATTCTGATCTGATAAAGGTCTAATATCTAAAATATACATTTTGAACACAATTAGCTAAATAAAACAAAAGTTTTAATGTGATAAATATCTCCTATCAAAAATATACATATGGTCCCAGTTTCTGGCCATTTGGCGGACTCTGCAAGACGGTTCCCCTTTTCCAAGACTGCGGGCAGTCCCTGTTATCTCCACACCCTGCCCCCACACCCATCTGTGTGAGACTCCAGCCACTTCCTGAGACTCAGAGATCAGTCTGCATCTCCCATCCCACCCCAGAGCTTCCATATATACAAGATATGGAGATCCCAGCCACTTCCTGAGACTCAAAGAGCAGCCCGAGCTACTATCTGCCCTGGAACTCCCATCTGGACCATAGGTGAGTGCCAGGGGTCATACACAGAGAGTCGCACCCCTATGTCCCAGCCCTGGGCACCAGCCATTCTAGAAGAAGACCAGCCCAACTTGGCCCCAGGTTCTGGCCATTGGGTAGCACCCCCCAACTCCACCAGAAAGGTTGTATTTCTCCAAGACCCCCAGCAGATCCTACAATCCCCACACCCTTCCCCCACACCACTTGACTGGGAACCCCAGCCACTTCCTGAGACTTAGAAACCAGCCCCCAGCTTCCATCCTGCCCCAGAACTCCCGTCTGGACCAGAGGTGAGTGACTGGGGTCATAGCTAGGGAGACCCCATGTCTAGGTCCCATCCCTGGGTACCAGCCATCTTGGGAAGAAGTTTCCAACTTGGTCCAAGTTTCTGGCCATTTGGCGGGACCTGCAGGAGGGTTCCCTTTTCCAAGACTGCAAGCAGACCCTGCAAACTCCACAACCTGCCCCCACACCTATCTACCTGAGACCCCAGCCACTTCCTGAGACTCAAAGATTGGCCCCCAACTGCCATCCACAAAGGAACACCAATCAGGACCAGAGCTTCCATCCTGCCCCAGAACTCCCATCTGGACTAGAAACCCCAGCTCCTATCCTGCCAGCACTAACATCTAGACCAAATCTCCCATCCTGTCTAGAGCTTCCATCTGGACCACAGATAGGTTCCCTAAATCTGTCAGCTCTGTCTGGACAAAGTGTGCTGATAAGACCAAGAATGAATCCTCAAGGAGATAGACAGATGTCAAGGCAGAAGTACGTACAACAAAATAATGAGCAATACAGCATCACCAGAACCTAGCCCTCCTCGAACAGCTAGACCTGAATGTCACAGAATGGAAGCAACAGAAGAAAACAACCTTATAAACACCATCATGAAGAGGCTAGAGTCTTATATAGAAGAAATCAAAAATGAAGGGGAGGAACAGACAAACAAAAAATGGGAAGAATGCTATAAAAATCTAGAGGAAATGACAAATAAAGGAGAAGAAAACAATAAGTGCCTGAAAGAAAATCATGAAAAATCAATGAAACAGATTAGGGAAACAGACCAAGATCTGAAAAGCAAAATAGAAAAAAATGAAGAAGACACAAGCAGAGGGAATGCTGGAAATAGAAAATCTGAGTAAACAAACAGGAACTTCAGATGCAAGTATAAGCAACAGAATGCAAGAGATGGAAGAGAGGATCTCTGGTGTTGAAGACACGGTAGAAGAAATAGATTCATCAGACAAAGAAAACACTAAAACCAACAAAGTCATGACCCAAAATGTCCAAGAAATTTGGGACACATGAAAAGACCAAAACTATGAATAATAAGGATAGAGGAAGGAGAAGAATACCAACTCAAAGGCACAGAAAATGTATTTAAAAGGATCATAGAAAAAAACTTCCCCAACTTAAAGAAAGAAATGTATATGAAGATACAAGAACACCAAACAGACCAGATCCCCCAAAAAAGTCCACTCACCACATAATAATTAAACAACTAAACATGCAGAATAAAGAAAGAATATTAAAAGCAGCAAAGGGAAAAGGCCAAGTGACTTATGAAGGCAAACCCATCAGAATAACATGCAATTTCTCAATGGAGACATTGAAAGCCAGAAGGACCTGGACAGATAAAATGCAGACACTAAGAGACCATGGATGCCAGCCTAGACTAATATACCCAGCAAAACTTTCAATCATCATAGATGGAGTGAACAAGATCTTCCAAGACAAATCCAGATTTAAACAATACTTATCCACAAACCAAGCCCTACAGAAAGCACTAGAAGGAAAATTCCAACCTAAGGAAGGCAGATACACCTCTGAAAACACAGGCACTAGATAACACTACAGCAGTAAACCCCAAAGAAGAGAAGTACACACACACAACCACCAAATCAAAAATAAACAAACAAACAAAAAACAGGAATGAAAAATCACTGGTAATTAATATCCCTTAATATAAATGGAATTATTTCACCTATAAAAGGACACAGACTAACATAATGCATACAAAAGCAGTACCCATCTTTCTACTGCATACAATAAACACACCTCAAATTCAAAGATAGACACCTCCTAAGCATAAAAGTCTGGGAAGACTTTCCATTCAAATGGTCTTAGGAAGCCAGTAGGTGTAGCCATCCTATTATGCAGCAAAATAGACTTCAAACTAAAATCAATCAAAAGAGATTATGAAAGACATTACATACTCATCGCAGGAAAGATCCACCAAGATGAAGTTTCCATTCTGAACATTTATGCCCCAAACACAAGGGCATGCACATATGTAAAATAAACATTACTAAAGCTTAAATCACATATAAAATCCCACACATTAATAGTGGGAGACTTCAACACCCCACTTTCACCTCTGGACAGATCTGCCAAATTGAAATTCATCAGAGAAATAAAGGACTTAAATGATGTTATGACTCAAATGGACTTAATCGATATCTACAGAACATTCCATCTAAACAAAAAAGATTATACCTTCTTCTCAGCACCCCATGGAACCTTCTCAAAAATCAAACACATGCTTGGCCACAAAGCAAATCTTAACAGATACAAAACAATTGGAATAACCTCCTCCATTTTATCAGACCACCATGGTTTAATGTTAGATTTAAAAAACAACAAAAACTACAGAAAACTAACAATCTCATGGAAACTGAATAATGCTCAACTGAATCATCAATAGCTAAAGACAGAAAGAAAGAAACAAGAAAGAAGAAAGAAAGAAAGAAAGAAAGAAAGAAAGAAAGAAAGAAAGAAAGAAAGAAAGAAATTAAAGACGTCTTAGAGATCAATGAAAAGGATTACACTACATTCCCAAACTTCTGGGACACTATAAAAACAGTGCTAAGAGAAAATACGTAGCACTATATGTCCACATAAAGAAGTTGGAGAAATCTCACACTAGTGGCTTAACAGCACACCTGAAAGCTCTAGAACAGGAAGAAGCAAAGTCTCACAGGAAGAATAGATTCCAGGGAATTATCAAATTGGGAGCTAAAATCAATAAATAGAAAAAAAGAGAACAATACAAAAATTAATGAAACAAAGAGTTGGTTCTTTGAGAAAATCAACAAGATAGACAAGCCCTAATCTAAACTAACCAAAAGACAGAGAGATAGCATCCAAAATCATGAAATCAGAAATGAAAAGGGGGACATAACAACAGACAATGAGGAAATCCATAGAATCATCAGGTCATACTTCAAAAATCTCTTCTCCACAAAACTGGAAAATCTAAAAGAAATGGATTTTTGGTTGTGAGCCTAGCCTTTAATGGCTGAGCCATCTGCCCTTCAACTGAAGAATGGATAAAGAAAATATGGTACATATATACAATGGAGTACTACTCAGCAGAGAAAAACAATGACATGAGGTTTGCAGGCAAATGCATGGATCTAGGAAAAATCATCCTGAGTGAGGTAATCCAGACTCAGAAGGACAAACATGGTATGTACTCACTCATAGGAGGATACTAGATGTAAAACAAAGATGATTAGACTGCTACACAACTCCAGGGAAGCTATCTAGAAAACGGGACCCTAGGAAAGACCCAGGGATCACCCAATGACAGAGAAATGGATGAGATCTACATGAACAACCTGGACGACATTGGGAGTAATGAAGGGCAAGATTTGAGGGAAAGAAAGCTTAGGGGAGCAGGAGATCCCAGCTGGATCAAGAACAGAAAGGGAGAACGAGGAATAACAGACCATGATAAATGAAGACCACATGAGAACAGGAATAGGCAGAGTGCTCAATAGGTCCCCAGAAATCCACAATGATATATCCTCTGTAGTCTGCTGGCAATGGTTGAGAGAAAGCCTGATCTGACCTAGTCTGGTGATCAGATGACTAAACACCCTAACAGTCGTCTTGGAACTCTCATCCAATAACTGAAGGAAGTGTATGCAGAGATTCTCGGCCAGGCCCCAGGTGGAGCTCCAGGTGTCTAACTGTTGAGAAGGAAGGGGAACTGCAAGACTGTGAATTGTTGAATCCAAGATTGCAAAAAGCGCAGGGACAAATAGCTAATTGAATGGAAGTACATGAATTATGAACCAATGTCTGTGGAGCCCTCATCTGGATCAGGCCCCCTGGATAAGTGAGACAATTGAATAGGTTGATGTGTTTGGGAGGCATCCAGGCTGTGGGACCAGGACCTGTCCTTGGTGCATGAGGTGGCTGTTAGGAACCTTGGGCTTACACAGGGACACATACTCAGCCTGGAAGGAGGGGACTGGACCTGCCTGTACTGAATCTACCAGGTTTAAATGAGTCCCCAGGGGTGTCTTCGTCCTGGAGGACATGGGAATGGAGTGGAGGGGCTGGTGCGAAGGTGGGAGGAGGGGGGAGGACATGGGAAGCCATGGCTGATGTATAAAATTTAAACACATAATAATAATAAAAAAACTTAAAAAAAGAAATGGATGATTTTCTGTATAGGTACCACATTCCTAAGGTAATTCAAGACCTGATAAACCATTTCAATAGTCCAATAACCTCTAAGAAAATAGAATCAGTCATTAAAAGTCTTCCAACCAAACAATGCCCAGTACAAGATGGTTTCAGTGCAGAATTCTACCAGATCATCAAAGAAGACTTAATACTAATATTCTTTAAATTGTTCCACACAATAAAAGCAGAAGGAATCATACCAAAAGCAATCTACACATTCAACACGATCCCCATCAAATTACCAACACAATTCTTCACAGACCTGGAGAGAATAATACTAAACTTAATATGGAAAAAAACAAAAAACCCAGGATAGTCAAAAGAATCCTGTCCAAATAAACAACCTCTGGAGGCATCACGATCCCCGACCTCAAGCTATACTATACAGCTACCATAATAAAACAGCTTGGTACTGGCATAAAAACTGACATGTGGACCAATAGAATCGAATTGAAGACCCTGACATTAACCCGCACACCTATGAACATATAATTTTTTTACATGAAGCCAAAAGAGGACGCTGAGAAAGACACAGGAATTGCCCAGCAACAGACAAATGGATGAGATCTACATGAGCAAACTGTATGTGACTTGGGGGTGTTACTAAGTGCTGGATAGGGACAGAAGAAGAAAAACACTGAAAGAGATACCATGATAACTGAAGACCCCATGGGAATAGGAAGAAGCAAAGTGTAGAGAGGTCCCCAGAAATCCAAAAAGATACTGCCATGATAGACTGCTGGCAATGGTAGAGAGAAAGTCCAAACTGACTTACTCTAGTGATTGTATTGCCAAACACCCAAACTGTCATGATAGAATGATGTGGATATTGCTCTGTATAAATAAAATGCTCTTTGGCCAGTGGACAGGCAGGAAGTATAGGCAGGACAAGAGAGAAGAGAATTCTGGGAACTGGAAGTCTGGGGGAGAGATATGGCTAGCCGCTGCCATGGCAAGATGTAAGGTACTGGTAAGCCACGAGCCAAGTGGCAAAGTATAGATTAATAGAAATGGGCTAAATATAAGAGTAAGAGCTAGACAATGGTAGGCCTGAGTTAATGGCCAAGAAGTTTAAATAATATGAATGTCTGTGTGTTTATATTATAAGTGGGATGTTGGACTAATAGGACTTGGTGGGGGCTGGAGAGAAGATCTCCAGCTACAAATGGTGCCCAACATGTTGGCTAGAGCTTCCACTGAAACCCTGAGAAAGAAGATTCTAAAACAGCTAAAAACAGATTCCTAGTTGTTTCTCTCAAGTTAGAGGCAGCCTGCTGGTTTGAGCTACTATGGCGGGTTCCTGGTGTGTGCCTCTGAATTGCAGTGTGGAGGGAATGAGGAGTCCACAAGCAGCACTTTACTCTGCTGCATGGTGGATTTAGACTTTGCTAGTTTAAAAAAAAAGGGTTCTGGCCTATGTACTGCTTTGATAGAACTGCTTCTGATAGTTGATGGTACACATGGCTCCAGACCCAGAACTGGCAGTAAACTGTATCACCGCCACTTTGGGAAGCTGAGGTGGGCAGAGCCAGCAGCCACAGTGGTATTTCAGTCTTACAAAGATGGATATTATACAGAGAATCTGGTTTATGTTTTCTTTGGGATTTTTAACCACAGAAAAAGATTGGATCATAAAAGCTGTTGAGTTAAATAAATGTGTAAATTTTAAAGATACCTTAACTTCAAAATTTGAATATAAGGATATGTTGCTTTGGAAAAGAGTCTCTGCTTTTGTTTCCACAGAAAGGCAGAGGCTATGGGTTTGTTCCAGATTAAGATACATCACGTTTGATCAGCCAAGACCACCTGAAAGATCTCCAATGACAACATGGCCCAGATGATCCAACATCCAAAATGGTTTCTAGGCAACTGGCTCAGAGGTTTACCCTCACGGACTACTCCATAATCCTAAAATTATCTTTGTGTCCCCATAAGATACAGCACCCCCCTGTAGAGGAAATAGTAAGATAAACTATGCCCAATTTCCCAAAATTATCAAGCTGGCTTTGGGGATGGAATTGGCTCACTCCTTCTCTAAACCCAGACATATTGCTAAAAGAAAAGGGTAAGAGATTTTTGTGTCCAAATCAGAAGAGCCCTCTGGTGTGGGACAGAAAAAAAACATTATTTTTATTTAAAGCAGGTTGATTATAAATGCAATCACTTTCTAAAGAAGAAAAGGGGATATGATATAGATAAAATAGGGAAAAAGGGGTAGATTAAGAAACTTACTTCTAAAGAGCAAAAACTTGTTTAAAATGCCAGAAATTCTACAGGACACTGAGAGAAGTGACTGACAGACTCTAGCCCTGTGGGCTGAAGACAAATGCCCCAGCTTTACAAAGGAACATTAGGTGACTGTCCAGGCTGCCAGCTGAGTCTGTCTACCCTGCAATACTCCTGAAAGTTACTTGCATCCATCCTTCTCCTCAGATAATAAAATATCCTTCTGAGGTCTTTGATGTGGGTGAAGACTAGATAGTTATAATTTCCTCAGTTATTATAAAAGATAAGTTACATATAAAAACCTTAGACTCACAAATATAGGATAGATAAAATATTTTGTTTAATTTTGCCAAAACAAATAGACTAGATATTGTAACTATAATTCTTGCTTGATAATTGTTTTGTTGTATGTAATTTTATTATGTAAAAGTTAAAACCTTCCTTTAAAAAAAAAAAGAAAGGGGGAAGTGATGTGGATATTGCTTTGTATAAATAAAGTGCTGTTTGGCCAGTGGCCAGACAGGAAGTATAGGCAGGAAAAGAGAGAAGAGAATTCTGGGAACTGGAAGGCTGCAGGAGAGACACTGCCAGCTGCTGCCATGGGAAGCAACATGGAAAGGCACCAGTAAAGGCCACAACCCATGTGTCAAACTATAGACTAACAGAAATGGGTTAATTTAAGGTAGAAGTAGATAACAAGAAGCCTGCCATGGCCATACAGTTTGTAAGCAATGTAAGTTTCTGTATATTTACTTGGTTGGTTCTGAGTGACTGTGGGCCTGGCTGGTGAGAGAGATTTGTCCTGACTGAGGGCCAGGCAGGAAAATTCTAACTACAATAGAACTCTCATTCATCTGATGGAAGCGGATGCAGAGATCCACACCAAGCCCCAGGTGGAGTTGCAGGAGTCCAGTTGGTGAGAGAGAAGAGGATTATATGAGCAAGAGATATTGAGACCATGGTTGGAAAAAGCACAGGGACAAATAGCCAAAGTAGTGGAAACACATGAACTATGAAACAATAGCTGAGGAGCCCGCAACTGCATCAGGTCCTCTGGATAAGTAAGACAGTTGATTAGCTTGAACTGTTTGGGAGGCCCACAGGCAGTGGGACTAGGACATGTCCTTCTTGCCTGAGCTGGCTTTTTGGAGCCTGGGGCCTATGCAGGGAAACTTTGCTCAGCCTGGGTGAAAGGAAGAGGGCATTGGACCTCCATTGACTGAATCTACCAGTCTGAGCTGAATCCTCAGGGGAGTCCTTACCCTGGAGGAGATGGGAATGGGGGTGGAGAGGGGAGAGGGCAGGGGTACAGGTGGAGGGAGGACCGGGAAATCTGTAGCTTATATACATAATTAAATTAATTATAAAATTAAAAAAATAAATAATACAGTGTTGCACTCAACAAAGTGCTAAAAAAATCTGTTTTTGCAAGCTTTGCTGAATCTGATTTCTGCCCCCAGCATGTAACACGATGCTCTTAAAATATGATTTTTTTTTAATGAAAAAACTTTTACTACTCCCTAACATATTCTGTTACAGTAGATTTTTTTTTTAATTTCCCCCCATTTTAATTGGTGTGGTTAACTTCAACTCAACCAAGCAAACATTCCAAATAAGAATAGCAAGACAAGAAGAAAATAGCTGGACTCAATATACACTACATGAGTTCAAGTAAGTCACCAAAATCATTTATGTGTTTCTATTAAAATACACCAATGGGCACAGGTGGCATTTATTTGTTATTAGATTAGCCAGATAAGGATTAGATTTCTGAGATTGAAACAGGCAAACACAACTTTATATTTAGGATTAAACATGGTCATTTCTACCTTCCCTCTCCATCTTCTTTGCTTTTAGTATCTGAAAGTGGTTAATCAATAAAGAATTGCAAGCTTGTGAGTCTTTCCAAATGACAAAGGATAGGAGCCACACACAATATTTGGTAAGTGTCATGAAGAGAAGTGTTTACTTTTTTTTTCAAACAAGTGAAGTGATTCTCTGCTCTAACGCATCTTTTTCAGCATCTTTTATAAGTTTAGGATCTGATTCCTCTGTTCCCAGAAAGAGATGTTCACCAGAAAGAGATGTGCAGCTTAGCTCATATACATGTTAGCTCATCACCCCCACCCAAAAATACCATGGGAACAAACAAACAAAGTGCCAGTTATGAAGGGAGTGATTTTGTAAGTCATGCCTTGTGGCAAGACCAACTCTATGTTGCATCCCAGCCCACATTTCTCTAGGTAAATTGACATGCTGAAAGGCTAAACTGCCAAAGACATAACCAAGAATTTCCTGGGTGGGCCTGCTCTCCTGCCCTTGATTTTCATTCTGTCCCTCAGATCTGAATTCTAAACCTGTACCTGTGGTTATTTCAGTTTCTAGCCAAAGACCTTATTCTCATTGGATAGCCTTGTTAGTAGCTCCAAAGGGCCTGTTACATGTCCTTGGAGGAGAAGGACAAAATCACAGTGACTTTTCACATCTGATAAGGTCTATTTACTTTTGAAGGAAGAAATTTGTCAAACATCTGTTTACAGAACTCTTAATGAAGAGGCACAGAAGTTAAAGGGACACTGAGAAATTTTCATAGGGATGTGTGTACATAGCCCTGGAGTTAATATTCAATGTAAGGTAACTAGTACACACATTGCAAGTCATTACTTACATCCCTTCATACCTGCAATTTAAGGTGATATTTTGCTCTCAGCCCTAAGGAGCTTCTTCTGACCTTCAAGGAAGGACGTAGCCTAAGACTGAAATTCATAGTCAAGGCATTGAGTTCAGATCCAGTTCCCCATATCTGAAACGTTTAATGGTCTGGAAATTCATTGAAAACTACATTCATTGAAGTGAAGCTTGTATATAACACAGAAGAATTTAGCATAGCAGTTAATATGGCAAGACAATATCAGGGGACATTTGTTGACAAGGTGAAGTAGTTTGTGAATCTATGTGTGTCTCTGTATCTTTGAAAAACTGTGACAGGGAAATACAGGTTGGGTTTAGGAGGAAGTAGTGATAGGGATTCACAATGAGTGCCCACCCCATGGTTGTGCATGCCAAGCAGACCTAGACACTTTTGCCTAGGGTCAAAATAGGCATTTCTGGGTTGAAATAACCATTTCAGGGTCAAAATAGGCATTTCCAGGTCAAAACAGCCATTTCTGGGACAAAAACATCTAATATGACCAGGACCCTGAGGCTTTGCATGGTTGCATAAAACACACAGCGCAACCATGTAATCTATGCACATGCATGGAATAGCCACATGGGCCTGTGTATGCTGGTGTGGCCCAGCCTTTATAAGTCTGTGCCATGTTCCAAACTCCATCTTTATTCACTTGCATTTTCCACAGGTCTCTCACATCTGTCTCTCTTTCCTGTCTTAACAAAATTCTTATTATTGGATTCTGTTGTGTTTCTTGACATTTCTCTGCAGGGTAAGAGTGCCACCAAATAACTACCATGTGGGATCTCTTCTTCTGAGACAGATATGGTGCTGTTGAGCATTTCATGAAATATACATCTCACAAACTCTCTTTCATAGAGTGCTTTCTTAACATCTTTATTATATTGAGTTATCAGGCACAGCAACTTAGAATGGGAAAAACTGATCATAGCCCACAATTCCAGGTAAGAGTTTCATTTTTGGAAAATCAAGGTAGGAACTCAGCTAATCATATCACATCCACATCCAAGAGCAGAGATAAACAAATGTACCCATGATGCCTGTTTGTGTATGCTTATGCTCCAGGTTCTTCATACTTACACAGTACAGGTTGCAGACAATGAAATGATTTTGCCCAATTCAGGGAGTCTTACCTCAATTAACAATTACCAAATTCCCACAGACACATGTTCAAAGTAAATCTGATCTATATAATTTCTCATTGAGGGTCCCTCCTCTCAAATGACTAGTTTAATTCAAACTGATAATAAAAATTAAGAATCACACTGCCCCAGCATCACTGTCAGGATTTGTGGAGATTTCCGTCTGCATTCAGAAGTGTGGTCCTCAACCTGTGGGTCACCATCCCATTGGGGGTTGCATATCAGATATCCTGCACATCAAATATTTGAATTATGATTTATAACAGTAGCAAACTTAAATTTAAGAAGCAATGAAACAATTAGGGTTCATCACAACATGAGGAACTACTGTTAATACAATTTAAAGGGTCAGAGTATTGGACAAATTAAGAACAATTCATCTGGACTGTCCTGTGGAACCATTTTGTCTATGTTCCTATGAATGGGCTTGCAAAGGATTTTCCTGAATATCCTTTGCTTTACAGGAAACTCATGTTCTGTGTGGAAGACTCCAGCTGCTGGACACCTTTATTACCCAGTAACAGCAGAACACTTTGAGCTACTCAACAGTGAGTACAACAACCACTATACACATGCTGATGACACAGATTTTTGTCACACTGAGCTGCATGACCATATCACACTCCTATGTGTACTTGTTCCTTGGCTGTGTCAGCCTCTTCCTCTAGTATAATGCTGCCTGGCAGTTTCCTGTAGACTTTTTACCAGTAAAGAATTTAAAAAGTATCCTTCTCAGTCAGCATTAAGACTAAAATGTGTTGTGGCTAAGGAGATAAGGAGATGCAGGAACTTATGATGTACTATAGCATATATAAATTTCTATGATAGTTTTATCTTGTGTACATAAAATTTCAATAGGAGATAAACATTCAGCTCCACACATGGAAAGAACTAAAGGGTGTCCAATCAATTAGACAGAGATCTCTGGCTTTGGATGAAGGGGCTGCTGAAGGGCTTCCCTTGTATCTCAGCAGTGGCTCCTGCAAAGGTCAGCTTGACTTCTAGTGTATTATGAGGAAAGCTCATTAGCAGGGAAGCAATGTCAGTTCCCATGGCACATGCAGCTCTTCTCTGGACATTCTATTGTATCCTGGAGAGCCATGGAATCCTCTGTGATATCACCTATGCAACACCAACTGCCCTTGGGAAGTTTATTCAACATTGTCACCATTTACTGGTGAACATGTTGTCATACTGAAGAGTCTAATTCAGAAAGAGAATGGAGAGGGTAGAGAGAACAGGGAGTGGCAGAAGAAAGCTGACCTTCAGCCTCAGAGTAAAACATCAAGAAATAAATGGTCAAGAGAATTGTATAATGAGTTCTGTGCAGGAAAAAAGCAGCTTCTTGGAGCATGTGGTCTTGAACTGAATCTTCCAATAATGGGTCACAGAATGCTGCTGTCTCTTGGAACCAACGTAACATCCCAGTGTGTCATGGCTCTTGAAATTCAAGGATTCCAAGATATTGTTTGCCTCACAGGTCAGGAACTGGTAAGGCACAAGCTTTATGTTAGGAACTCTTGGCTTTTGTTGCTTTTGGAGGATAGGTACTGAGGAATTAACATGAGACCTGTTGAGTCTGGTGACCATGTTCTACTCTTATATGTCTTCTCCATTTAATAGTTATATGATTAGAGTAACCTGTCAAGATATTTGGGAAACCTCTAAATTACTGATGTGATTGTCAATTATGGCATTTTTTTTCTGACTCTCTCTCCTTGGTGTCTTGCTGTATTTGTTTTGACAAGAGAGAACTAGATAGCTGAGATAACCACTATCCCTTCAAATAGAGGAGACAGCTGACTTCCCCAGAGTGGGCATCTGAAGCATGGGACAAAATAATTTGGGGTGTCACTGAGTCATTGTTAAATAAGCTTTCTCAAACATTTGATTAGGACACAGGGTGGTCTGTCCATCCTTTTTGCCTTGTCATATTGAAAGTTAATTGGTGTTCATTTACCCTCAAGGAGCACCAGGGAGCCACCATCCCACAAAACCTTTCTCACCAAGATGCAGTTGAAGCAGAAGGTGAAGAGAATGACCAGTCAGCTACAGCAAATGACCATTGAAAGAAATTAGCAAAAACATGGTATGAGGAACAAAGCTGTGCCTCATGAGTGGAATTGTGTTCTCCGGTAGCAGGAGTCTGTGTTCTGCAGCTGGGTGGGAGCTGGGACTGAAGAAGCAGTAAGGTAGACAATGTTCAGACATTGGCTGACTCTCCTTGCCATGTCTCATGAGATCCTTTCTCCACCAGTGGGCTTACTGTCCAATGAGGATGTTGTAGACTCCCCAATGGTTGTATCAACAGTTGCAGGTCTGAGGTCTGTGATCCAAAAGGACCTTTTGTCAGATTGCTCTGTCATCACCTCTCTGGAGGACAAACAGGCTCCATTTGAGGACACTGCAGAGAGAGTGAATGTTAGCCGGGCAGTGGTGGCACACCCCTTTAATCCCAGCACTCGGGAGGCAGAGTCAGGTGGATCTCTGTGAGATTGAGGCCAGCTTGGTCTCCAAAACAAATTCCAGGAAAAGGCACAAAGACAGAAACTCTGTCTCGAAAAAGATAAAGAGAGAGAGTGAAAGTTTACCTTCGAATCAGACCCTTCATAACTTCTGAGTTGGACCGAAAGGAAGATCAGGGCTGTGTCCATATTGAGACTACAGAAACACTTATGCTGCAAGAGCCCAAAGACTCCTTTGCCTTGAAGAGCAATGAGAGGGGAATTGGTCAGGGCACCCACAAATTTACCTTTTCCCAGATATTTGGGCCAAAGTGGGACAAGCATCCTTCTTCAACATGACAGTGAAGGAGATGGTAAAGGATGTACTGAAATGGCAGAACTGGTTCATATACACATATGGAGTCACCAACTCGGGGAAAAACTACACAATTCAAGGATGAGGGGTCCTGTCCTGGTCTCTGGCTCTCATCTTTAATAGTCTCTAATGCCATCTTCATCCCAAACCTGATCTGAAGCCCTTGCTCTCCAGTGAGGTAATCTGGCTAGACAGCGAGCAGATTCACCATGAGGAAATGAGGAAGCTGTCCTTCCTAACTGGAGGTCTCCAAGAGGAGGAGCTGTCCACCTCTTTGAAGAAACGTGTCCATCTAGACAGTTGGATAGGTGCCAGCACCAGATCTGACAGTGGCATTGCTGGCCTCTTTTCACCAGTCAGCTCACCAGCAGTAGCCAGCTGGATGAAACAAGTGCTTCATGGTCACAACCAGATAGTGCCTCAGTAAATGTCCCAGCAGATATTCCCTTCTTTGTCTGGATCTGCTTCTTTGAGAATTACAATGAATTGCTTTATGACCTGTTAGAAACACCTAGCCATCAGCATCAGAGACAGACATTGTGGCTGTGAAAGGATCAAAATGGCAATCCTTATGTGAAAGACCTCAACTGGATTCATGTTTGAGATGTTGAGGAAGCCTGGAAACTCTTGAAAGTGGGCCATCACAACCAGGTTTGCCAGCACCCACCTGAACCAGAACTCTAGTCACAGTCACAGAATGTTCTCAATCAGAATCTTGCACCTTCAAGGAGAAGGGGATATAGTGCCCAATATCAGTGAACTACCACTCTGTGACTTGGCTGGCTCAGAGTGCTGCAAAGATAAATAGAGTAGTAAACAGCTAAAGGAAGCAGGAAACATTAACACTTCTCTGCATACCCTGGGCTGCTGTATTGCTGCCCTGTGACAAAATCAGCAGCACAGGTCAAAGCAGAACCAGATTCCTTTCTGTGACAACAAGTTGACTCATGTGTTCCAAGGCTTCCTCACAGGTAGAGGCCATCCCTGTATGATTGTCAATGTGAATCCCTGTGCCTCTACCTATGATGAGACTCTTCACGTGGCCAAGTTCTCAGCCCTTGCCAGCCAGCTTGTGCATGCCCCATCTATGCATTTGGGAATCCCATCCCTGCATTCATTCATCATGGAACATAGTTTTCAGGTATCCCCTGGCTTAAAGAAAGAGGGCACAGCTGACTTGCACCTTGATGACCATCCTGAAAAGGAAGCTGACATCTCCATGTATGACAAGAAGGAGCTCCTGCAGGTGGTGAAAGCCATGAAAACACTGCTTTTGAAAGAATAACAGGTGAAGGTGCAGTTGGGGATGCAGCTCCATGAGGAAATTTTAAATGAGATGATAGAGCAGATGCAGCAGCAGGAGCAGTGGTACAGTGAACATTTCAAAAACCAGAAAGGAACTGTTGGAGGAGATGTATGAAGAGAAGCTAAAGATCCTGAAGGAATCACAGACAAGTTTCTACCAAGAAGAGATTCAGGAACATGATGGAAAAATAGAAGAGCTAGAAACTCTCTTGCAGGAAGCCAAACTCAGCCAGCAGCTCAACAGCCAGGGTCTGGACTGTCCCTAGTATAGTGGTCACAAAGGCTGGCAGCTTCTGCCTCCACTCAGGAGCTCCAGGAAACTAAAGCTAAACTAGAGCAATGCAAAGTAGAGCTAAGCTCCACCACTGAAGAGCTGCAGAAGTATCAGCAAATGTTAGAACCACCAACAACAGCCAAGCCCTTTATCATTGATATGGATAAGAAATTAGAGGAGGGCCAGAAGAATATAAGTATGCTATGGACTGAGCTTCAGAAACCTAGAGTAGTCTCTCCAGTCAGCAGAAAGGGCCTGCTGCCATAGCACAGGGGCAGGAAAGCTTCGGCAATCCTTGACCACCTGTGATGACATCCTCATCAAACAGAACCAGACCCTGGCTGAGCTACAGAATAACATGATGGTAGTGAAACTAAACCTTCAGAAAAAGGCAGCCTGCATTGATGAGCAGTAGCACACCATGCTGAAACTCCAAGGCCAGGCTTCTTCTGCTAAAAAGTGGCTGGAAACAAACCAGGAAAACCAGCAACCAAATCATCAAGCCCCAGGAAAGAAACCATTCCTTCAAAACTTACTTCCCTGAACAGCCACCTGCCAAATCTCAAGAGACAGTGGCCCTTATAGTTGGATCTTGTGCTCATGGCACTCTCTTTTACTCAGATCTCCCTTTGACAAATAAAAACAACACAAAAAACTAAAGTTGCAGGGATGATGATGCACTTTTGTTGCCCTAAGGTTGGTCAGCTGATCAGCTTATAAGTCTCTTAAGTTTCAGCATATATATATATATATATATATATATATATATATATATATATATAATAATCACATATATAATCTAGGTTTTTTCATGCACAAATATTATTATACTGAATAAAGAAAAAGAAAGAAATTAGCATTGAGATCTTCTGATCTTTACCACAGAAGAGAGCATGAAGAATAGGTTTTCATTCTTTCAAACTCAGTGGTTTCAATATTAGGTCCACTCTGTCCTCATAAATTCATTTTATATAAGGTTTGTGTTTCTGGTAGGCCTCATCTTCATGGTATGCTTTTATGCAAAATCATGTCTCTGAATTCTTCCCAAAGGTATAACCCTAAATGTGAACAAGAATGACATGAGGACAAAGACTATTCTGCTTCCTCTAAAAAGAAACAAAACCAGAGCCTGTGTCATGAGTCGTAGTACACATGGGCTGAGGCAGTAGTATGTGAGTTTCCAGAATGCATTCTATCAGTTGCTGGCTAGTGTGAGATGTTAGTTGCCTTGAGTTTCACTTGATTGTTTTGTTACTTGCTTAGAAAGGCCTTGTGTTTGATTCTCCAAGAAGCAGTTGGGGAGGCCTGGTCACACATCAAAATGTGTGGATACAGGGACTGAGACTGATCCCTGCTCCTTTTGTTCCTCTCTGAGAGGACTAACCTGCATGTATTTGTTCAGCCACAAATTGATAGAGTTCTCCCACTCTCACTCAGTCACTTTCTCTGTCTTTCTAAGTACATCTTTCTTTGTGTCTCTGTCTCTCACACACATGTATATGGGTTGTGTGTTTTGTCTATGTGTTTGTGGAAGTATATCCCCCTAGTCCCTACAATCAGGAGTCTGTTATTGGGCATGACCAGTTCTCTATCTCACAGTTGGTGAAAATTTGTAGCACCACCTTGAACATTATATTTCTGCAAGTGTACTTACTTTAGTGACACATAGTTATACCCTTGGGGAGTTTGTAAATCTACCATGATGTTGAATCCCATCCTCAAAATGGTTCATGATGTTATTTTGGTCTTCACTGTGAAAGGTACCATCATTGAGAATTTGTTTTTGAAGACAGGAGAAACATCTTCACAGATTCTAGAGGTTACAAACCTGTGGAGTAGACACTAGGGAAATTCTTAGACTGCTATTTCAGCAAGCCTACTGAGAAAGATCATGAAGGTCCACCTCATATCATCTAAACAGCCTACCTCTGCTGGCCAAGGGTCAGAGTAGCTGTAAGTAAACTGTTTTCAACTCTGTGGTTTTGGTCCTGGGTTTCAGCATCAACAATGTAAGTAAATTTGTTGCAACAACTCTAGGGAAATGTGTCCTGACTACATGAAGAGTCATGAAACACCTTGAGCTGCTTAGGACAGCTCTGATGGCTGGACCTGCAAAGAGAGTGTTCAGCCCTGGAGAGTGAGGTTTCCTGGACACCTCAAGCTGCTTGCAACAGCTCTGCCCTCATTATATAAGATAAACAACAGATTGCTGATCATCCTACTTTATTACATTTCTAGTAGATACATGAAAATACCACCTTGAATACACAATGAACAATTTAATGTGTCTTGAATTCCTTTCTATTAAGTATTTTAAAATTAACATTGCTGTATTGACAAAACATCACACATTGGGAGTGGATTTTCTACTCTTTGACTACTCTGGAGGTAGACACATGAGGATCATGAGATTAAATTTATCCTTGAATCATTACTGAAATCAATGCCATGCTTAACATGATCAACAAAATTTCAAGGAAATTTGTGAAAACATGAAATCAAAAACAAACACCACAACCCACCACCCTTTTACAGACACTCTGTCTCAGAAAGTATGATCATACATTGCCTGATATTTAAATAAACAATAGAATGGTAAGATGATGGGCTTCCCATTCTATGTATTACAACAGAAAAATACATATCACTAAATAAAAACACAATGGAAGATAAAAATGCCACAGAAGGAAAATAAACACCATAAGAATAAAATTAACTAAGTGATTTTGCCACACATATAGCACACCTTGGTATCTAACTCAAAGGTTTCAAAATAGAAATGAAAATACATTGATCTCTGCCATCAGTCTTGACTCAATTTAGTAAATAATTTAATTCCTTCAAATCCATAATGAAAAGAAAATGAAGTAAGATTTTTTCTTTAAGCTGAAGACAACTGTGATGTCTAAAATCTCTACCAAGTTGTTTACGGGAATACAATTATTCACTTTTATTAGTTTTTCCCTATTTCATGAATTTAGCTTGACATAAATAGGCTTTAAAATATTTTAGTGGCTAGAGATATAGTTGGGCAGTTAAGGAATGTTCACTCCCAGAATAAGACTTGGTTTTGACAACTTCCTTTAGTTCTTGCTATAAGAAGATCCAATACCTAACATTTTCAGAAACTAGCATGCAAATTCATATACCACCGAAACATGTACTGATATCACATAATTAAAATTAAAACAACTCTTTAGAAAAACTACTTTTCACTTATGAAACTTTATCATTTGTAAGCATGCATTCCTATAACACAGGTATTTAGACATTTAAAGGTTTACAAATATTTTCTTCATTGTGAATTGGTTCATGAAACAGAAAGCAAGCATGTATGCTTGAAGTCAGAGAAATCCTTTTCAGTTGGCAGTATCATTTGTGAAAGTTTAGGAAATGCTGTTCTGCTGAGGAAATATGTCACTGGGGGAAGGATTTGATAATTTATATCCACACATCATTTTCAGTTCCAACTCTCTGCTTCCTTTTACAGGCTAAGAATGTGAGCTCTCAATTTAGTTGCCATGTCTGACATTTGTTGCCATGCCACTTACATGGTGATCCTGTATCCTTCTGGAGCCAAATAAAACTCATAAGTTGACATAGTTATATAACAAGAACAGAAAAAGAACTAATACAAAGCAATAGTTTTATACCTGCATTAGTTATTTCATGTAATTAAAGAGGAGTACAAAAATCTAAAAGATACAGTATTATTTAAATTCATAGTGGAAGTGTTTTGCTCTGGAAGGAAAAGTTCCCTGAGTATCAAATTTAGGCAACCCCTATAGTTTGGAGTGGAAGGTATCCTGGATAGATACAATTGAGAGGAAAAAGATATCCTGGCAGTTGGGATGTCAGGCTATAGCTGAAGCTGTGGAGGAAATGTTTCCAAGTTACCATTGCTCTCAAAAAATAGCTGTGAAAGGAAGATGGATATCTAAACCTGTGAGGAGATAGGATTTCTGTCTATTAGAATGTTAGGCTAGTCCTGAATGTTTGTACCAGTGTGGGATGGTTTACTAGAAATATGTGGCAAACCTGCTCCTCTCTAAAAAAGAGCCACTACAGCTTAGTTATGCTACACTCAGCTAAAAGATTTCCAGCAAAGTTGTCCTTTACTTTTCTGCTCCACTCCTCTCAGAGAATTTCCCAGAAGAGGTGTCCATTATTTCTCTGTTCCACACCACTAGCAAGTTTCCCAGCAGAGATGTCAATTGCTTCTCTGCTCAACTCCACTAGTGAGTCTCCCAGCAGAGATGGCCATGGCACTTTGCTTGATTCCACTAGAGAATTTCCCAGCAGAGATTCTGATCTGCTCTTGCAAAAGATCTTCACCCAAATGTAATTCAAGTGATTTATATATGGGTGAGGAATCCAGAACAGTAGCTGCATGTGTCAGTGTGAGAAAGGGCAACTGCCAGCTGAAGGAAATGTAGGGCTTATAGGGGGCTACATAGTGGGGTAGATTTCCAAGGAAAATATTTTGAGGATAGATAGTGATTGGATTTCAAGCTCAAGCTCAGAAACTGGGAGGCTACCATGCAAAGTGATTGGTTTGTTGTGTGCACAGGGATTGGTTGTTTTTTCTGCTCATGAATTGGTTAGCTTTGTGCTCAGATGCTCAGAGGTAGAGTGTATTTCTTTGGTTCTGGTTTCAATGCCAAATTGAATGTTTTTAACTAGCTCTGGTTTCAGTTCCCAGGTGTGTTTCTTTGGCTGGGTTTTACCCTACACACAGGGTTTTATAAATTACTAAATTTAATCATTCCATGATTTCACAGGGTCAAACATTGTATATATGGGCATCATAATGCATCAACAGATTGCTGACATTGTCAAATTTTTATTAATTATTATTAATATTTATTATTATTATGTGTTTTAATTTTATACATAAGCCATGGGTTCCCTTGTCCTCCCCCTCCCGCTCCCACCCCAACAGTCATAGAAAACACTAAAACCAACAAAATCATGACCCAAAATGTCCAAGAAATTTGGGACACCATGAAAAGACCAAACCTACGAATAATAGGGATAGAGGAAGGAGAAGAATACCAACTCAAAGGCACAGAAAATATATTTAACAAGATCATAGAAGAAAACTTTCCCAACTTAAAGAATGAAATTCCTATGAAGATACAGGAAGCCTATAGAACACCAAACAGACTAGACCCCCAACAAAGTCCCCTTGCCACATAATAATTAAACAACTAAACATATAGAATAAGGAAAGAATATTAAGGGCAGCAAAGGAAAAAGGCCAAGTGACTTATAAAGGCAAACCCATCAGAATAACACCTGATTTCTTGATGGAGACTTTGAAAGCCAGAAGGACCTGGACAGATAAAATGCAGACACTAAAAGACCATGGATGCCAGCCTAGACTAATATACCCAGAAAAACTTTCAATCATCATAGATGGAGTGAACAAGTCTACTGATACACACAAAGGGTTTATCACACTGATTACATTCACAAGGTTTCTCTCCAGTAGGTGTTCTTTCATGCATTTGAAGAGTATTGTGTGTGAAAAGACCTCACCACATTGATTAAATTCATGGTGTTTCTCTCCATTAATGATCTTTCATTAATTTGAAGAGGACTGTGATGAGAAAATCTTTACTACATTAATTATGCTCATATGTTTTTGCTCCAGCATGTCTTCTTTTATCTACTTGGAGAGTACTGTGATGAGCAAAGACTTTACCACGTTGAATACATTCATAGGGTTTATCTCCTAGATGTCTTCTTTTATGTATTTGAAGAGTACTGTGATAAGCATAGGCCTTAACACATTGATTACATTCATAGAGTTTATCTCCAGTATGTGTTCTTTTATGCATTTGAAGAGTACGGTGATGTGCAAAGACTTTACCACATTGATTACATTCATAGGGTTTCTGTCCTTTATGGGTTCTTTATTACTTGAAGATGGCCATGTTGTGCAAAGGCATTACCACATTGAATATATTCATAGGGATTCTCACCATTATGGGTTCTTGTGTGCCTTTGAAGGTGACTGAATCATGCAAAGGCTTTTACACACAGATTACATTCAAAAGGTTTCTCTCCTGTATGTGTTTTTTATGACATTGAAGATGACCATGTTGTACAAAGGCTTTACCACACTGATTACATTCATAGGGTTTCCCTCCAGTATGTGTTCGTTTATGCCTTTGAAATGGCTGAATCGTACAAAGGCTTTACCACACTGATTACATTCATAGTGTTTATTTTCAGTATGTGTTCTTTCATGCATTTGAAGAGTTTGGTGATATGCAAAGGCTTTTCCACATTGATTATATTAATAAGGTTTCTCTCTGGTATGTGTTCTTAAATGCCTTTGTAGCTGACCATGTTTTGTAAAGGCTTTACCACATTGAACACATTCATAGGGTTTCTCTCTAGTATGGGTTCTCTCATATTTTTGAAGAGCACTGTGTTTTGCAAAGACTTTATCACACTGATTTCATTCATAGAGCTTTGCACCAATATGTGTTCTTTCATGGTTTTGAAGAGTACTGTGTTGTGCAAAGGCTTTAGAACACTGATTACATTCATAGGGTTTCTCTGCAGTATGTGTTTTTTTATGCATTTGAAAACTTCTGTGCCAAGCAAAGGCTATACCACAGTGATTACATTCATAGTGTTTCTTTCCAATATGTGTTCTTTTATGCCTTTGAAGATTACTGTAATGTGAAAAGGCTTTAACACACTGATTACATTGAAAGTGTTTCTTTCCTATAGGTGTACTTTCATGCCTTTGAAGATGACTCTCATATACAACGGTTTTACCACATTCAGTATATATGAAAGGTTTCTTCTCTTCAGTTTGTCTTTCATGCCTGCAAACACATGTCAAACCTTTACCATAATCACTACACTGTTGACTCTTCGTATCTGTATGAATTAAATTTACAATTTTGTCTAATTATAAAGAGGAATCAGATATTAAGATTTCATCATTGTTTTTATACTCATGTTTTATTTATGCTGTCCTAGCACTCATAGGGATTCTCTGTAGTGTGAGTTTGTTAATGCATTAACAATGAAGGTAGAAAATAAATTATTTGTATAGTTGAATCAAATTCAACAAATATACTTAATATGGGGACTGCTACAAATCTTATTGTTATGAGAATGAGGTACATTATGCCTTCCATATCCCATGTTGATAAGCTTGTCTCCAGAATGTCATATGATATAACTAGTAAAGGAAGAATAACAAATAAATGATTTGCACATTGAATTTGGTTTGACTTTCTGTCCTCATATACTTGTGGTATAGGGAATAAGGTATCTCCACAACGACACCCCTTGACTTTGGACTCTAACTGCCCCACTCACTAAACAGCACAGTCACAACAAGGACATGAGTTACACTAGCTTTACTATGGACTATTTGCTTAATAGAAAGCTTTGACAATGTACTTATCACCTCTTCACTGTGTGTAACTTTTGTAATAGGAATGTTATGAAATAAAAAGACTGACAATTCTACACCAGAGGTCTCATGGTGCTATAATTTTAATAGTAACAACTTTTTATGAATTGTTTCTTTGACATTGTTCTTAAAAGAATGCCTTGCAAATGCAAAACACCAACCTGAAATAGAGGTGTATGTTTTGTGAGAATATTACAATAATCAATGCACTTTAAGTGGTACTTATTTACACTATTGCTTTTGTTTAAAATTTCCAGGACATAATATAATTTCCTCACAAGATTTTATCTCCTTTTTAAATTTATTATATTTCTGTTTTAATTTTACACATCAGCCATGGGTTCCCCTGTCCTCGCCTCTCCCACACCTTATCCCACCTTCCAACAGTTCCCTCGCCTCCATTCCCATCTCCTCCAGGGACAAGAATCCCCTGGGGATTCATCTAAACCTGGTAGACTCAGTACAGACAGGTCCAGTCTCCTCCTTCCAGGCTTAGCAACATGTCCCTGTGTAATTCCAAGGTTCCAAAGAGCCAGCTCATGCACTAAGGATAGGCCCATGTCTAACTGCCTGGGCGCCTCCCAAAAAGTTCAAGCTATTCAATTGTCTCACTTATCCAGAGGGCCTGATCCAGTTGGGGGCTCCACAGAGTTTGGTTCATAATACATGTTGTTCTTTTACTTTGGCTATTTGTCACTTTTCCAATCTTGGTCTCAACAATTCACAGTCTCACATTCCCTCCTCTTTATCAACAACTGGACTGCTGGAGCTCTACCTGGGTGTGGCCGAGGATCTCCTCATACACTTCCATCAGTTATTGGATGAGAGTTCCAGCACCACAGTTAGGGTTTATGGCCATCTGATGACCAGACTAGGTCTTATCAGGCTTTCTATAGACCATTGCCAGTAGTCTACAGTGGATATATCATTCTGGATTTCTGGGGACCTCTCTAGCACTTTGCTTCTTCCTGTTCTCATGCAGTCTTCATTTATCATGGTCTTTTATTCCTTGTTCTCCCTTTCTGTTCTTGATCCATAAGGGATCTCCTGCTCCCCTAAGCTCTCTTTCCCTAAGACAACATAAGGAGATTAAAGGGATATAAATTGGAAAGGAAGAATTCAAGATTTCCCTATTTGCAGATGACATGATTGTATATATCAGTGACCCCAAAAATTCAACCAAGGAACTGATACAGCTTATAAACACCTCAACAACATAGCAGGATACAAGATCAACTAAAAAAAATTAGTAGCCCAACTATATACAATTGTCAAACAGGCTGAGAAGGAAATCAGAGATACATCACCCTTTACAATAGCCACATGATATAAAATACCTTGGGGTTACTCTAACTAAGTATGTGAAGGACCTATATGACAAGAACTTTAAGTCCCTGAATAAAGAAATTGAAGATGTCAGAAAATGGAAAGACCTCCCATGCTCATGCATAAGCAGGATTAACAGTAAAAAAGGTGATCTTACCAAAAGCAATCTACAGATTCAATGCAATCCCCATCAAGTTACCAAGACAATTCTTCACAGACCCGGAAAGAAAAATACACAACTTCATATGGAAAAAAAAAAACAACCAAAAACAAGGATAGCCAAAAGTATCATGTACAATGAAACTACCTCTGGAGGCATCACAATCCCCGACCTCAAGCTACTGTAATAAAACCAGCTTGGTACTGGCATAAAAACCAAGTGTACCCATGGAATCAAATTGAAGACCCTGACATTGATCCGCATACATAATGAACATATTATTTTCAACAAAGAAGCCAAAAATGTACAATGGAAAAAAGAAAGCATCTGAGAGGTGAGTGCCTGAGGTTATAGTCAGAGAGGCAACTGCCACTGGGTCCCACCCCTGGGCACCATCCTGGGAGGACCTACCCAACTTGGTCCCAGTTTCTGGCCAATCGGTGGGCCCTGGTAGAAGGCTCCCCTCTTCCCAAGACTGCAGGTATACCCTGCAGTCTCCGTACCCTGCCCCCACTCTCATTTGCCCGAGACCCCAGCCATTTCCTGAGACTCAGAGACCAGCCCCCAGTTCCCAACTGCCCCAGAATTCCCATCTGGACCAGAGAGCAGAGAGACCCCCTGGTGGACACTACAACCTCAATGCATTGCCCCCACACCCATCTGTTGGAGATCCCAGCCACTTCCGGAGACTTAGAGACCAGTGTCCAGTATTCTATCCTGTCCCAGATCTCCCATCTGGACCAGAGAGAGGCTCCCTAAATCTGTTAGCTCTGTCTGGACCAAGTACACTGATAAGACCAAGAACGAACCCACTAGGAGATGGGCAGACACCAAGGCGGAAGTACATACAACAAAATAAAGAGCAATACAGCAACACCAGAACCTAGCCCTTCTCCAACAGCTAGACCTGAACATCACAGAATGGAAGAAGAAGAAGAAGAAGAAGAAGAAGAAGAAGAAGAAGAAGAAGAAGAAGAAGAAGAAGAAGAAGAAGAAGAAGAAGAAGAAGAAGAAGAAGAAGAAGAAGAAAACAACCTTATAAGTAACATCATGAAGAGGTTAGAGCCCTATATAGAAGAAATAGAAAATAAAGTGGAGGAATAGACAAACAAAAAATGGAAAGAACGTTATATAAAACTAGAGGAAAGGACAATTAAAGCAGAAGAAAACAATAAGTCCCTGATAGAAAATCAGGAAATAACAAGGGAAACAGTCCAAGACCTGAAGAGGGAAATAGAAAAAATGAAGAAGACACTAGCAGAAGGAATGCTGGAAATAGAAAATCTGAGTAAACAAACAGGAACTTCAGATGCAAGTATAAGCAACAGAATGCAAGAGATGGAAGAGAGTATCTCTGGTGTTGAAGATCAGTCAAAGAAAACACTAAAACCAACAAAGTCATGACCCAAAATGTCCAAGAAATTTGGGACACCATGAAAAGGCCAAACCTACAAATATTAGGGATAGAGGAAGGAGAAGAATACCAACTCAAAGGCACAGAAAATATATTTAACAAGATCATAGAAGAAAACTTTCCCACCTTAAAGAACGAAATGCCTATGAAGATACAAGAAGCCTATAGAACAATAAAAAGAGTAGACACCTAAAAAAAAGTCCCTTTGCCACATAATAATTAAAAAACTAAACATACAGAGTAAAGAAAGTATATTAAGGGCAGCAAAGGAAAAAGGCCAAGTGACTTATAAAGGCAAACCCATCAGAATAACATCTGATTTCTCAATGGAGACTTTGAAAGCCAGAAGGACCTGGGCAGATACAATGCAGACACTAAGAGACCATGAATGCCAGCCTAGACTAATACACCCAGCAAAACTCTCAATCATCATAGATGGAGAGAACAAGACCTTCTAAGACGAAACCAGATTTAAACAATACTTATCCACAAACCCAGCCCTTAAGAAACCACTAGAAGGAAAATTCCAACCTAAGAAAGGCAGATACACCCATGAAAACACAGGCAATAGATAACACCACAGCAGTAAACCCCAAAGAAGAGAAGTACACACACACTACCAATAAATAATAAAAATAATAACAAAAACAAATAATCAGTGGTCATTAATATCCCTTAATATCAATGGACTTAATTCACCTATAGAAAGACACAGACTAACAGAATGGATATGAAAACAGGATCCATCTTTCTGCTGCATACAAGAAACACAACTCAAATTCAAAGACAGTCACCTCCTAAGAATAAAAGACTGGGAAAAGTCTTTTCAATTAAATGGTCTTAAGAAACAAGCTTGTGTAGCCATCTTAATATCCAGCAAAATAGACTTCAAATTAAAATCAATCAAAAGAGATGATGAAGGACATTATATTCTAAGCACAGGAAAGATCCACTAAGATGAAGTCTCAATTCTGAACATTTATGCCCCAAACACAAGGGCACCCACTTAGGTAAAAGAAACATTACTAAAGCTTATGTCATATATAAAACCCCACACATTAATAGTGGGAGACTTCAACAGGGCACTTTAACCTCTGGACAGATCTACCAAATTGAAACTTAACAGAGACATAATGGACTTAAGTGATGTTATGGCTCAAATGGACTTAATTGATAGCTACAGAACATTCCACCCAAACAAAAAAGAATATACCTTGTTCTCAGCACCCCATGGAACCTTCTCTAAAATCAACCACATACTTGTCCACAAAGAAAATCTCAACAGATACAAACCAATTGGAATAACTTCCTATGTTCTGTCAGATCACCATGGTTCAAAGTTAGATTTCAACAACAGAAAAAAACTACAAAAATCCTACAATCTCATGGAAACTGAATAATGCTGAACTGAATCACCAATGCTTTAAGGAAGAAATAAAGAAAGAAATTAAAGTCTTCCTAGAGAACAATGAAAATGAATACACCACATACCCAAACTTATGGGATACTATGAAAGCAGTGCTAAGAGGGAAATTCATAGCATTGAATGCACACAAAAAGAAGCTGGAGAAATCTCACGCTAGTAACTTGACAGCACACCAGAAAGCCCTTGAACAGGAAAAAGCAAAGTCTCCCAGGAGGAACAGACGCCAGGAAATTATCAAATTGAGAGCTGAAATCAATAAAATAGAAATAAATAGAACAATAAAAAGGATTATTGAAACAAAGAGTTGGTGTCTTGGGACGATCAACAAGAGAGACAAGCCCTTATCCAAACTAACCAAAAGACAGAGAGAGAGCATCCAAATTAACAAAATCAGAAATGAAAATGGGGACATAACAACAGACAATGAAGAAATCCAGAGAATCATCAGGTCATACTTCAAAAACCTCTACTCCACAAAACTGAAAAATCCAAAAGAAATGGATAATTTTCTGGATAGGTACCAAATACCTAAGATACATCAAGATCAGATAAACCATTTAAATAGTTCAATAACCCCTAAGGAAATACAATCAGTCATTAAAAGTCTCCCAACCAAAAAAAACCAAGGACTGGATGGTTTCACTGCAGAATTCTACCAGATCTTCAAACAAGACTTAATACCAATACTCTTTAATTTGTTCCAAACAATAGAAGCAGAAGGAATATTACCAAACTCCTTCTATGAGGCTACAATTACCCTGATTCCTAAACCAAACAAAGATGCAACAAAGAAAGAAAACTACAGACCAATCTCCCACATGAACATTGATGCAAAAATACTCAATAAAATTCTGGCAAATAGACTCCAAGGACACATCAAAAAAATTATCCACCATGATCAAGTAGGCTTCATCCCAGGGATGCAAGGGTGGTTCAACATACAAAAGTCCATCAACGTAATACACCATATAAACAAACTCAAAGAAAAAAAAAAAACACGTGATCAACTCACTAGATGCTGAAAAGGCATTTGACAAAATCCAACACCCCTTCGTGATAAAGGTCTTGTAGCAATCAAGTATAAAGGGAACATCCTTAACATAATAAAGGCAATCTATAGCAAGCCATCAGCCAACATCAAATTAAATGGAGAGAAACTCAAAGCAATACCACTAAAATCAGGAACAAGGCAAGGCTGTCCCCTCGCCCCCTATTTATTCAATATAGTACTTGAAGTTCTAGCCTGAGCTATAAGACAAGTTAAGGAGATTAAGGGGATACAATTGGAAAGGAAGAAGTCAAGCTTTCCCTATTTGCAGATGACATGATAGTAAACATGAGTGACCCCAAAAATTCAACCAAGGAACTGATACAGCTAATAAAAACCTTCAGCAACACAGCAGGATTCAAGATCAACTTAAAAAAATCAGTAGCCCTCCTATATACAATAGACAAACTGACTGAAAAGGAAATCAGAGATACATCACCCTTTACAATAGCCACCACCATGAAAAGCAAGATGTAAGGTACTGGTATGCCACAAGCCACATGGCAAAGTATAGATTAATAGAAATGTGCTAAATATAAGAGTAAGAGCTAGACAGTGGTAGGCCTGAGATAATGGCCAAGCAGTGTAAATAATATAAGTGTCTCTGTGTTTATTTTATGTTACAAATAATGCTGCTTAGTTAAATGATGTGTATAATTTTCTATCTTAGATGTGTATTTATATTATATCAATGAATGTAATACACCATTTTCATTAAAATAAATGAAACTTCCCTTAAGTTGAAAAATTCACATGTACATCAACAAAATTATGAGATCAGGCATTGAAGAAACAATGGTTTATGGATTAAATGAGTCATCTTTCTAGTTTTGCAAACTAGTTGTGACTATTTGCTTAAATAAGAACTAGGTTACCTTTCCAGTTTAAAAAACTAGTGATTATTTGCTTTAAAAGTGACTAGTTTTGTATTTACTTTCATGGATTCTAAGTCTAGAAAGAATTTGCTGATGGCTGTTCATTTCTTCCTGTAAGATTTTATTGCAGAAGTTCTAATCTCAGGTTCATTTGTAGGTAATTTCTTTCTTAGTGATAAATTGTGAATACAATTCATTACAAGCACCCAAATAATTCCTCCCTTGTTTGAATAGAGATTATTATCTATTGCTTTCCTGTCTAGTATGTCTCTAGTTACAGATCTAAGTAGATTGGAGTAAAAATGAAGAAAATACAGACAGATATGACACTGGGACCCAAAGGAAAGCTGGGGTCAGGTGTCGGTGTTCCATGAGGTGAAACCACAACACCTTAGAAGCCTTGTGTCAGTAATATGTACATTCAAATAGATTTACTGCATGGTGATAATAGACAAGCAGGGTTAATGTCTAAAGCTATGTACACACTCATGCTTGACTCATCTAAGTACTTTCTGGCTCTTTAGCCTTGAATTGTTCAATGTTTAATGAACATCTGAAAAGAGCAAACTATGGTGGAGAGTTTTTTCCCCTAACTATTAACATCTTCATGAGAACACAACAGGATTTATAATGTTTCAAGCCTCAAGTGATGAGGGGAAATTTCTTGCCTTCTTATGTATGTCTATGTCTTGGTCCTTGATCTAGATCTGCCCATGTAAACAGCTCTAGCTAACTCACAGACATACTCAGGCCTTATTTTTTCCCCATATATACTTCTGATGAATAATTCTGTTATATTTTTCCTAAAACAATCTGCTTTGTATTTTCATGATATGTTTTGGATATTTTCTTCAATTCAGTAATTGGCATTAATTATAGAATATCAGTATAAAATAAATACTCAAAATTCCAGAGCAGCTGAAATCAAACACAAGTTTTATTGTATTTATAGAGAGAAACAAATGGGGCATAATTAGGGGTTTAAGATAATCTATATTATATTCTATAAAAATCTCAATTGTTAAAAAAACAAAAAAATTTTACATAAAAGCTATAGCAGTCTAAGATCAATATCCTGTACCATAAAACATACAGTAAATTATGCAGAGATTTTGACTTGACATAGTTTTCCATAAAATTATCCTCGTATAATTCTTTACACTTTAAATTATTGTTTCTTTCATATCTTGTCAAATTAAATCCTATGCCATTTTAATACATGATTATTATGTAATTGTGTTTGATTCAGTGCTGTAAATGTAGATTGTTTCCTAAGGAAATTTTGTGAACATAAATTTTATTTCTTGGTAAAATATTTCTAAAATCACACCAAGCATTTGGCTTCCTGATGTCACTCATCTGACATTGATGAGCTTTAAGTGTTGAGCCTCTAGCAAAGAACTTTCCATATTCCATACATTTGTAAGGCTTCAATCCAGTGTGTATTCTTTTATAAACATTTAGTGTTGATCTCTGAGTAAAGAACTTGTCACATATATTACATTTGTAAGGTTTTTCTCCAGTATGGATCCTCTGATGAACTTTAAAATTCGAAGCCTTGTTAAATGACTTGCCACATTCTTTAAATGTATGAGGTTTTTCTCCAGTATGGATCCTCTGATGAAAATGAAATGTTGAACTCTGAGTGAAAGAATTGCCCCATATTTCACACTTGAAAGGTTTTTCTCCAGCATCAGTTCTCTGAGGAAGATGAACAGAAAACCCATGGACATAGGACTTGCCATACTCTGTACATTTGACAGCATTCTTTTCACTGTGAATTTTATAATGAGCTCTATTTGAAAGGAACATGTCATGCTCTGGACATTTGTATCATTCTTTCATCATATGGATTTTATAATGCTTCTTAAGTACTGATAACTTAGAAAAAATTTTCCACATATTTTACATTTGCTTATTTTTTCTCCAATATAAACCACATTAATTTTAAAGAGGTCTGAACATCTCCTGTAACCTCTCCCAAATTTCTTATATTTTCATCCAATACTGAATCTTGGATTCCACTCAAATTTTGAAGGATGGGTGAAATAGTGTCTACATGCTTTGGATTTTGGTTGTTTCCCTTTAGTGTGGCTTGAGTCATTTTGAGTATTTGAATGGAAATTGCAGAATCTGAACAAAAATGATGTAGAGTGAACTTTTTGAGGAGAAGCTGGAACTTCTTCATGTATTCTATTAGGAATGCCAGTGATGGGTGATGCATAAAGATTATTTCTATCATCATGTGATTCAGGCACTTCATTGACTGATCTACATGCCCAGAACTTCCTTATGTGTAATTCATCAAGGATATTACATCCAAACTATTCTTATATTTTTCTTTGGTAACGATCCTATGTATGCTCTTTGGGGAACAACTCATGAATGGGATAACAAAACAGAGCTAGAAGAAATAAAGGGCAATTATTATCTAACTATGTAGAATTAGACAAAAGTAACATAGAAACTTTTACATAAAATGACACCAATATGTGGGAAGTGCAAAAAAAGGAAAGACAAATCTTTAGCACTTCTTCCATAAGAAATCACAATCCAAATATGAAGAACATGGACAAGGTCATTTCATGAACTTATATTTTATAATATGTCAAATTTGAAAAGAACCTCCATAAGCCTGTCTTGTAACCAACAACTGTAAACATAATTCTTAGAATATGAAATGAAACTATTAGCCATTATTAAAAATATTCTGTTCACTTGGAAATTGTATTATCAATTTAGATCAAAACAAAATCACTTTTCCAAACACATAAATGATAAAGTGATAGAAATAAAAAATGTCATAAAGAGATTTTGTATTATTAATTTTTATTAATGTGTATTAATAGGTAGTTATTCAAGGAGAAAACAATGAAATGATCATGAAAACAATATGTCTGTCAGGTCCACAGAGCTTTATGGACCTTAGGAGAGAATGTTTCAAAATCTCCACATTCACACTGATAATTCATTAGGACTTTATTTATTTAGATACCTAACTATATCTTTCATTTATAAAAGACTGGCCTTTCATCTCAGCATTTGGAAGGCAGTGGCTGATTAATCTCTATGGTTATGAGGCCAGCCTGATCTACATATTAAGTTTCAGGACAATCAGGGCTATATGGTTACAGACGCTGTCTCAAAAAAGGAAATACATGAGAAAACAAATTATATGTCTAGGAAAGACATAGTACCAATAGAGCAATTGTGGCCTTGTGAGACATGAAGGTGGATATATTTTTCCGCTGTAAAATTAATTGTCAGCAAAGCAAACCATGATCTTGGGCTCAGGATCTCCTGTTCCAGCATAACTATCTGATAGAACCATTCCAGATGGCCTGACAATGGAAATCACAGTCTGGCTTTTTCTTAAAGTACTCTTCATTGACTTAAATACAGAATATGACTAATGACTAGAGTGCATAAAAATCTATGTTTATTTCCAAGGATGCTTAGATCTCTAATATGTTTGGAATTAAAAACACACAAAAAGCAAGCTGGGCAGCAGTTGCACATTTAGTCCCAGCACTCAGGAGGCAGAGGCAGGTAAATCTCTTTGAGTTTAAGGCCAGCCTAAACTACAGCGCAAGTTCAAGGACACCCTCAGCAGTGACATAGTAAAACTCTGTCACAAAAAAAACAACAAATTGATAAAAGACCTACATGATAAAATTTATATTTTTAAAGTATACTGAAATGTAATATTCTATTTCAAAGCAAAATATCAGAACTCAGTTTATATGTGAAATACACAATTTTTGTAAATGTAAATTTAATTTAAATATTACTCTACCATTTTATTTTAAGCTTATTGCAGTCACATTTCCTCTAACTCTTCTCATATCTCCAAATAAATAATATAACCCCCAATTGTTACTGTTATATATTTATATATATACTTTTTAAAATATATATATAATTTCAAAATGTTAGTCAAGCTTCATTGTTAAGGATTATATCATTTCAGGTGTAACTATTTTGCATTAGACAAGCAGCAATGGGGATAACCCATGACAGAGGGCCATTTTCCTTGTCACACCACTCACTAGGTGTCCTTAGCTCTTTGATTAGGAATTTGAGATATAGGGACACTGTTAATTGGGAAACAAAAATTCAAGATGGTTCTCAGTTATAATTATAGGAAGAAAAGTTGGAAGAAATGGTGAAGGAAGATTGAGGGACAAATGACAACAAGGTTGTCTGTTAATTCCTCAAGAATATATATTATTTTATATTTTCATGTAATTCTGTTCCACATAAATATGTAAGACATAAAGGAAGTAATGACTTCTAGGCTGACAATACCACACAAAAGAACCAGAGATTAGCAACAACTTTAGCACAAAACATAAGACTCTTGATTTAAAGTTTCTGGTATAAAATAAATATTATGTGTAATGAGGATACTATGACTTCTTTCTTTCCTATATGTATCCCCTTGAACTTCCTATTATCATAGACTGACATTTAAGACTTCAAGCAGAACATAGAACAGTTATACAAAGAGTGAGTATCCTTTATTTTCCCAATTGTAGAAGAACTATTTTGAATTTTCTCCATGTAGAATGATTATGTTGGTAAATACTTACAATAAACTTAATTTATTAAATGTAGATAAGTCCCTCCTGTCAAATTGTTGCAATAAGGGATATTGTATTTTGTCAAAAGCCTTTTCTGCATTTAGTGATGATTTCAGTAGGTTTCTTTCTTATAGTCTGCTCTAATGAATTACAAGTGTTGATTTACTTATGTTGATTCCCATTAGCATCTCTTGGATGCAGCAACCTTGATCCTAGTAGATAAATATTTTGAGGTATTCTTGAAATTGAAAATTTCCATTTTGTCATATAATTGGATATGTGTTGCTGTTAGTTTTTTCTCTATTTATCTGGTAGGATTCTGTTCTGAATCCATCTGGCTTTCTTAAGTTGAGTTTTTTTTAATTGTTCCTTTCATTCAATTTCAGAACAGGTGACATGATAAATTGTTTATGTCATTTGATTTATTTTTGATAGGTTACATGCTAAGAAATTTATCTGTTTGTTTTTGACATTGTACATATAATAGGTAAATTAATGGAACTGAAAAAAATTTAATTTAAGTGAATTAAATCAGAAAGACCAATACTGCATGTTTTCTCAATTTGGGGATGCTAGCTTTTAAGATTTTGGTCTCTATATATTTGGTGGAGTTTAGGTTGCTAGTTTGTGGCCAATGATCTTATATATTATTATAGGAACAACATTAATATTATACATCTTAAAGGCCCAGCAGAGAAACTACAAATGGTGACTATTATTTTCAGGAAAAGAATCTAAGTACACCAAGCTCTCTGTCCATCTACTTTATTCCTCTGGGATATTTTTTTTGTCTATTCAGCTATAGTTTTGACCTCAAGCCTCATTCCTTTCTTGCCTATTTGTCTCTCCCTTTATCTGCTGTCTCCTCTAAGCTTTATATTAATTCTCTCATTTTAATTATTTTTCATCTAGGTCCTTCTTATCTCATTCTTAACCATCTAGTACTTTCCCATCAGGATCTTCCTCATATTCCATCTTATCCTCAAGTTCTCTAGTCAAAATCCTCTCCAGTCAAAATCCTCAATATCCTCTCTTCATTCTCCTCTTACCTTAGTTTCTGCTCAGCCTCTGAGGTGCTCAGATATCAACCCAAGTCATAGCAATTCTCTGTCAAGCAAGGTCAGCAGGCTTGGATTTTTATGGGGTCATCAAGGCAGGTAAGACTTTTCCTCAGGCAGTGACTGTCAGGTGTTCTTTTACAACCCAAAACAGGAGTGGTAAAGGAGGAGTACAATTGAGAGCAAGTGATCAGTTAAAATATCAAGAAGGGGATCTATGTGCTCAGTCCACATTCCTAGAGGTGAGTAGGTAAGAAGATAGAAGTCTATAATGTTAGTAATTTTGTAAGAAAGGGGTTCTCACACTAGATTGCACAAGATATAAAGCTATCCGCCTGATGTAGGAGACAAGTGTTGTTTCATTTGGCCTTGGATACTTAAGTCTGTTCTGAGAGAATACAGAGGTGTTTCTAATAAGATACTTTTGTCCCTTTGGGGATAGTTCTGGTCAGATGCTGCTAATGACAAGAGTTACAGGAACACTTGAGCTGGGTTTTCTGGCTGTGCACATTGTCAGTGCAGGAGGTTATCTATATAATCCATTAGGAGAAGAGAAATGGTACCCAGTAAATGATGGAAAAGGTACAATAGGACATGAGAAGTTCATAGCAGGAAATGGCTGATAATCAAAAGTCAAATATTACCAAGGTTTCCTGAGCCCCAACTTGAATTCTGGAAACCCCTTCACTACTTCCAGGTATTAGTTTTTTCATAATCAGATGAAATCCCATTTTATATATTTTTGGGGCTTGTAGAACAATGGAAATGGAGGGTTTTTTCCCACAGAATGATGCTGACACTATAATTGCAGCCTAGAATCCGAGACCAAATTAGTCGGGGGCCCTAGATAAAAATTATTATTATTTTGCTTAATAAATATGGCATTAAAATAGTGCTATATTGTTATAACCATGGATTAACTTATTACTCACCATTCAATAGAGAAGCTTAATATGGATATTTTGAAGGATTAAGCCCTACCTTTATGTTAACCCTGGCATCAGTGTTCAGACACCTATGAGTAAATGACTACAGAAAGAACATGAACACCAAAAAATGGTAAATGACTCTAAGAAAGAAGATGCTTACAAACATTATAGGAATAATGGCCATACTATCACCAAGTCTGTGACAGTAAGTCCAAAACCTACACAAGTTCAATACTACAAGTAAAATATCAGCTCATAAAATGGAAAGTGGACCCAAAATCACAACTTTGTGACAAGAACATATGTGTAGTCCATAGCTTCAAGAAGTAAGAAAATCTGTTTTTCAATGGAGTAATACCTGGGTATATGAATCACATTCAATGTCTTGTGTTCAGAAACAGTTAGTCAGCCCAAATATCCCTTGATTTTTATGAATTTTCTATTCTTTCTTTGATAGAGATGTGGTGCAGAAATTATGACATTGGATTGGTCTGGTACAAGGATGGTATGCAAGGAGATAAAAGAAAGAAAAAAATCCAGATATAATGTAAAAATGTTAAAAAAAATCAGAAACCCCCTAAAACCACTGACATACAGGAGAAAATTTCAGACATTTATTGGAAAACAAAATAAAGTCCCACATACATTGTCAAATTGCTATTGGCATACTAAATTTCATCTAATCATTATTTTGATGAAATGAGGGAAAATATGTAAAATTTTCTATGTGTTATATCCTAGTGTACTATTGTAAATGAAATTATTAGGCATTGCTTCTATTGAGGAGCTTTGTTAATCCCACTGCAGTTATGGTGTGCTTCTTGTTTTGTACTCTACATATAACCATTGATTCCTTCTACCTTACCTTGTCCTCTGCCTTCTACTTCCTCTGTGTTCATAATCCAGGGTTCTTTATTCTGTTCAAGGCAGGTGACTAGCTCTGGTTTTGATACAGAAAGGCCTGTGAATTAGAACAGACATAAGATAATCTATTTACATGATGGGAACCAGAGTTGGATTCTAGTAGAGGCTTGTACTCAGTGGCTATGAAGTTACATAAGGTAAGACTCAGTAGTAAATTCTTATTAGTACATATTTGACAGGTGTTGTAGACTTTTACAAAATCCATAATTTTAATTGTGCATGCATTCAACTTTCCTTATATTACCTCATTACATAAATAAAACTATGGGAATCAGACTGTATTCACACATTTTTACCACTGAATGACAGCCTACAAAAACAATTTGGGATTGAAGGGAGTACTTGCTATATTTAAAGACCATTTAGAATAAGAAAATTTTCAATAAATATTACACTCACCAATATCTGGTAATAATTGGGAGCTGGGATTCACTGATATAAAACAATTCAAGTACTAATATAAGTTACTAGATATTCCTAGGTGTAAGCAGCAATTATAAAAGAATTTATTCTCACCTACAGAAACCAGGTTGCTGTAGTTCTCCAACATGACCTCACTGTACAAATCCCTCTGAGATGTGTCCAGGCTTTTCCATTCCTCCTTAGAGAAACTGATGGCCACATCCTTGAATGTCAATGGACTCTGAGGTGAAAATTCAATTTTCCTTTGTTATGATGGTTTCAGTCCTTATTTGCCCCAGAAAAAGAGTATTTAACTAACAAACTCTCTGTGTTATCAGTAATCAATCTACAATTTTAAAATGTTATATATTAAAAGAGAGGATGTTGTAACTTTATCATGAGATCAAAGTGCCCAGCACCTAAACACATCATGGAAAATGTGTCTTTTATACGAGATAAATAATGTCTGAAATTGTCCTCAGTAGGAATTATTTTTCAATATTTGTCTTTAATATCATAAAATTTTTAAATATTTCAGATTATGAACTCATGAAGAATAATACTGGAAAAGAAAATAGGCAAGAAAAATTGGAAAGCAGGATGTGGAACAGAAATGACAGTTATAATAAGGAATTAATATTAAAAATATAATAAATCACAAAAAATATGGTATTCCAGAGTAAGGGACTAGTGAAGGTTGAGAGCTCTGTCTTACAGTTTCAGCTTTCTGATGCTATTCTGTGTGCAAAGGCACCAGCCCCTGTATTCCCTGTTATCACATTCAGAGACCCCAATTGGTGATTCGTGCCACAGCAGAGGTGCAGAAACCATGAATTTTTACTGACAGGTCAAAACTTAGTTTCTCCTTTCCTGCTTTGGGTGAGTCCATTATTCCTTCAGATCATTGAAATCTCTCCAACCTGGATATGTGGTTTCTGTGCCCTGCTCTATACTGTGCACAGACATTTTAAATTGAGTCTAAACACAGCAATAAGAAGTTGCAGTGATTCTTCCTCTCATTCCATTTCCCTGAGATGCTTAATTAAAAAATAACTCACACCTGTATTGGAAATAGCAGACAGAATCTGAGGTGTAGCCACAGCTAAAAGTATTTCTCACACTGGGTAAGACATATACTTGCCTACAGCCAAGGCCCAGCAGGAAATTGATACCATACCAGTGTCACTAATGAAGCAGTTCCTTTATTTTCTATCATCCCTTCTTAAATTATACCATTTTACAGTTTTCCAGTGAGACAAGTGATTAGATTCTCTCTTAAGTATATTTTATACACTGAAAAAGCTTATTTTGGATTCCCTTGCAAAGTGGTGTACCTAAGTAATGGCAACCCTGCACCCAGTTTAATCCTTTCATTTGTTAATGAAGGCACTTCTTCTCCAACCAACTAAATTTTCCTTGTTCAGACTTTTTGACTATTTGTAAAATCAACATGAATATAAGTACACTTTGCCTACCAGTTCTTCATTAGGTCATTATTTTTTTCTTTTTATTATAATTTTTATTATGTGTTTTAATTTTATACATCAGCCATGGGTTCCCCTGTTCTCGCCTCTGGCCCCCAACCCCACCTTCCCCCCATGGCCTCCCCTCCATTCCCATGTCCTCTAGGACCAAGACACCACTCGGGATTCATTTAAACCTGGTGGATCCAGTACAGGCAGGTCCTGTTCCCTCCTTCCAGGCTGAGCATGTGTCCCTGTGTAAGCCCAAGGTTCCAAACAGCCAGCTCATGCACTAAGGACAGGTCCTGGTCCCACAGCCTGGGTGACTCCCAAACAGATCAAGCTATTCAATTGTCTCACTTATCCAGAGGGCCTGATCTAGCTGGGGGCTGCACAGCCGTTGGTTGATAAATCATGTGCTTCCATTTGATTGGCTATTTGTCCTTATGCTATTTGCAATCTCGGATTCAACAATTCACACTCTTACAGTCCCTCCTCTTTCTTGACAGTTGGACACCTGGAGCTCCACCTGGGGCCTGGCTGAGGATCTCTGAATCCACTTCCATCAGTTATTGGATGAGAGTTCCAAGATGACTGTTAGGGTGTTTGGCCATCTGATCACCAGACTAGGTCAGATCAGGCTTTCTCTCGACCATTGCCAGCAGACTACAGAGGATGTATCATTGTGGATTTTTGGGGACCTCTCCAGAACTCTGCCTATTCCTATTCTCATGTGGTCTTCATTTATCATGGTCTGTTATTCCTTGTTCACCCTTTCTGTTCTTGATCCAGCTGGGATCTCCTACTCCCCTAAGCTTTCTTTCCTTCAAATCTTGTGCTTCATTACTACCACTGTCGTCCAGGTTGTTCATGTAGATCTCATCCATTTCTCTGTCATTGGGTGATCCCTGGGTCTTTCCTAGGGTCTCGTTTCCTAGGTAGCCTCCCTGGAGTTGTGCAGCAGTCTAGTCATCTTTGGTTTACATCTAGTATCCTCCTATAGGTGAGTACATACCATGTTTGTCCTTCTGAGTCTGGGTTACCTCACTCAGGATGATTTTTTCTAGATCCATCCATTTGCCTCCAAACCTCATGATGTCATTGTTTTTCTCTGCTGAGTAGTACTCCATTGTGTATATGCTCCATATTTTCTTTATCCATTCTTCAGTTGAAGGGCATCTACATGGTTTCCAGGTTCTGGCTATTCCAAACAATGCTGATATGAACATAGCTGAGCAAATGCCCTAGTGGTATGATTGAGCATTCCTTAGGTATATGCCCATGAGTGCTACAGCTGGGTCTTGGGGGAGATGGATTCCCAATTTTCTAAGGAAGCACCATATTGATTTCCAAATTTGCTGTACAAGCTTGCATTCCCATCAGTAGTGGAGGAGAGTTCTCCTTGATCCACATCCTCTCCAGCATAAGCTGTCTTCTGTGCTTTTGATCTTGGCCACTCTGACAGGTGTAAGGTGGTATCTCAGAGTTGTTTTGATTTGCATTTCCCAGATAATTAGGGATGTAGAGCAATTCCTTAAATGCCTTTCAGCCATTTGAACTTCCTCTGTGGAGAATTCTCTGTTTAGTTCTATAGCCCATTTCTTAATTGGACTGTTGAGCATTTTGATGTCTCATTTCTTGAGTTCTTTATATATTCTGGATATCAGCCCTCTGTCAGATGTGGGGTTGGTGAAGACCTTTTCCCTTTCTGTAAGCTGTTGCTTTGTCTTGTTGACCATGTCCTTTGCTCTACAAAAGCTTGTCAGTTTCAAAAGGTCCCATTGATTGATTGTTTCTCTCAGTGTCTGTGCTACTGGTGTTATATTCAGAAAGTGATCTCTGGTGCCAATGCATTCAAAAGTACTTCCTACTTTCTCTTCTATCAGGTTCAGAGTAACTGGATTTATGTTGAGGTCTTTCATCCACTTGGACTTAAGTTTTGTGCATGGTGACAGATATGGATCTATTTGCAGCCTACTACACATTGACATCCAGTAATGCCAGCACCATTTGTTGAAGATGTTTTCTTTTTTCCATTGTACATTTTTGGCTTCTTTGTCAAAAATTATATGTTCATAGGTGTGCAGTTTAATGTCAGGGTCTTCAATTCGATTCCATTGGTCCACATGTCGGTTTTTATGCCAGTACCATGCTGTTTTTACTATGGAAGCTCTATAGTAGAGTTTGAGGTCGGGGATCATGATGCCTCCAGAGGTTGTTTTATTGTACAGGATTCTTTTGGCCATCCTGGGTTTTTTGTTTTTCCATATGAAGTTGAGTACTATTCTTTCCAGATCTGTGAAGAATTGTGTTGGTAATTTGATGGGGATTGTGTTGAATCTATAGATTGCTTTTGGTAACATCGCCATTTTTACTATGTTTATCCTGCCTATCCATGATGTTGGGAGATCTTTACATTTCTGATATTTTCTTCAATTTCCTTTTTCAGGGACTTAAAGTTCTTGTCATTTAGGTCCATCATGCTTAGTTAGAGTAATCTCAAGGTATTTTTTATAATTTGTGGCTATTGTAAAGGGTGATGTATCTCTGATTTCCTTCTTAGCCTGTTTGTCTATTGTTTATAGGAGGGCTACTGATTTTTTGAGTTGATCTTGTATCCTGCCAATCAGCGGGCCCTGCGGGAAAGCTCCCCTTTTCCCAGAAATATAGTTCGTTATTTTAAGAAATGTAATATATAAACATAGGATGTAAAATTGCATCAGCTCCCAGGGGAGTGATTATAGGCAGATGTCAGAACAACTAAGGGGCATTGCAAGTTCACATTAGGGTAGTAGGTAGCAAAGAGAAATGATGAAATAGACTCTTTGAATCAATTCATAAAATAAGAACAGAAACCAGAAGAAAACCTGCCTCAGGATAATTTAATATGAATTTATGACTGACAAATACCATTTGGAAGTTTGTATTTCATTTTAACACTTCATCTTAGTATATAACACAATATACTTTAATAGCAATACTGCTTTAAACATTATCCATTGTCAGGAAGACATTCCATCCTTTTTCATAGTGCCTCTTTCTCAAAAGAGTCTATAATTAACAAATAGATACTTGAGCATCTATTTGAAAGAAGCCACCATGGAACATAGTTTCTTTCTTATTCATATGATATGACTCAATTCCATTTTCAGTAGGACAAGTGAATGCATATATATTTATATATCAAATGAATATACTATTTATTAATGCAGAGAATATATTTTGAAAACATAAAGTGAGAAAACAGTGGAATGCAGCACAAATTCATGTGACATGAATTAAAAAAATTTACCCTGACAACTGCATCAGAAATAGAAAAAAATCCTTGTAAAAGCTGTGAGGTAATCTAAATGTTTGTGATCACCACAAAAGAAGCTTTTGTAGTAGAGAAGGCAAGAAATCTCACCTCCATACATACATTTACCTGAGAAAAAGCCATTTCTCTTTTCTCTTCTGTCTGGATCCTCTCAGGAAACTTTATCTCAAAATTTCACCTTTTTGATAATATTAGGCTTTCATAGCAAAAAAGCCTTGTATACTTTCTCCCACACTAAGAGACTGGAAGGAGGAATAAAAAGCTCACTCTCTGTGCTTTAATGGAACAGAGAAATAAAACAACATGAGCTCCCCGAGGCAGACAACACTGAACGTTCTACTTTCATGCATTCATGTAGATAGACTGTTTGGCCAGCATGAATGACTTTAGTACAGACCTGGCAACATGGTTAAATTGACTTGTTAGAGCTAGCAGAATCAGGTGGGCATTTCAAACTGAGGCTGAGCACAGCTGACATTGTGAAGCATTAAGGACATTCACATTCCCTTTCTCTGATTTTGTTGATTATAGTTGATTAAAATGAGGCTTCCATAGAGGATAACATACAGTATCTGTGGGGTACATCAGATGAAAGTAATTTCTCAACTGGGTAAAAAAATCTAGTTGCTTGTGTCCAAGAATCATGAAGGCAATGTATTCCCCTCTAAAGACACCAATGACTTTTCCCATTGGTTACCATAGTACAATTTATAATATTAAGATTTTACAACTTTGCCATGAGAACCATGATTAAAACTTTTCACAAATTTATTTTCACAATAACAGTAATTCACCTAGGAACACTGTTAGGTAATTATTGGTGAAAAATAAGGAGACAGGTGCTGGTGGTTCATGCCTTTAATCCCAGCATTCATGAGGCAGAAGCTAGTGAATCCCTGTGTGTTCAAGGACAGCCTGTCTACAAAGTGAGTTCCAGGACAGGGGCCAAAAACAACACAGAGAAACCCTGTATTGAAAAATCAAACAAGAAAGAAAGAAAAAGAAAGGAAGAAAGAAAAAACAGAAGAAACAAGTAGTATTTTTAAAGTATGTGAGTTCCTTAGAACCTTCTAATACCTTAAGATTTTAGTGAAAATCACTGAATTCCATCTTTTAACAGCATTTTGGCCAATTTTAACATATACTGATGGTTACTAAATGCCCTCCTACATAAGGCTGATTTGCAAAACAGGACTTTATTAATTTAATTATAAGAGGAATTCATGGAACACTCCATGGAAGAGACATTGACCACATAGTAATCTGCACACATACTCAGTTTATCTTTGATTTCTACATAGTTGCATAGTAATTACTCAAACACCCCATTAATATTTGGAATTAAGTAGACAAAATTTTATTTTTTTTGTCTCTTTTTTGCATTAAGGTAAGGCATTTCCTAGAATCAGGGCTGTATGATATGCATGTCATTGTGCAGAAATGAAGAATGTACAGGAACTCCACAGTGTTGTTTAAATTTCCATATTCAATTTTCAGTTCCTACAACCTATGCATATTTTTTCAATTGAATTCTAATAAACACCAATTCCTCTCATTAGAAGGAAAGTCATAATTTTATAATTTATAATTCCTAAGCAGGATTAAAGAAAAACTATTCCTAAACTGAAGAAGATGCAATGACCTCCTTCGAATACAAAATTCTGCAACATAACAACTTCCTTTATAAATGAATAAATCTCACACCACTATCCAGACATGCATGTCAACACTCTGCAGAGTAAGATGAAGAAAATAAAACTCAGGGTAGAATTAAATGTAATCAGTTTAAATCTTACTTCCTATTTCACATTGTAGAATACACCATGCGGATTTTTGTGATGAGTCAGTGTCATATGTCTCAAGAGTAGAAAAAATTTTGTATTCACTACTAGAAATCAAACCATGAAAACACCAAAATCTGGAGGCACATTCATAATTCAGGCAGCATTTATTCTTTAAGGAAAGTTCTACTTCTTAAATGATATAAGAAATACATCTTGTGTGTGCTTCTCTTTGCCTATTTACTGTTGTTTTGAGGTAAAGGTTTAATAGTTGTCAAAACATAAGTGAATTCTTGTACTACACATAAGACTTACACCAAAAAATTTCAATAATTTATTATTTTATATCCTGACTATAGTTTCCTCTTCCTCCTTTCTTCCAGTTCCCTCTCCCAACACACCTCAACACCACAATCCACTTTCCCTCTGTCTCTGAGAAGAAACAGACTGGCCTCCCATGCATATCAGCAAAGCATGACACATCAAGTTGTTGTGAGACTAAGAACCTCCCCCATGTAATTACACTAGTCAAGGCAATCCAGTAAGAGGGATAGTCTCTAAAGAGACAACCAAATAATTAGGGGACAGCCCTTGCTCCCGTTGTTAGGAGTTCCACAAATAGACCAATTACAAAACTTTTACATGTATGTGGAAGTTTGAGTGTTGTCCCATGCAGATTCACAAGAACCTGACACTTTCCATAGGAAGAAGTCACTTTCTCCCATAGGAAGCTGACGCTTTCCACAGGAAGCTGACACTTTCCACATTTCTGATATCTCATTCCCACCTTCCTGGCATATCTCCCCTTTTGCTTTGCTCAAACCTCCTCCATTGGTCCAACTTTCTCTTAGGCTCCAGTTACATGTTTCTGGGTCTCTGTTTTTTAATATTGTTAACCAGGAAACAATGTAAATGTTTGGATTCTGCCCTCACTCCAGCTGCATGACCACCTGTGCACAGTTCAGCAATTAAGCAAGGGTTTCTGATTCTACATCATCAGTGTGCACTGGTGATTATGGGCATGTGGTGAGGTCACACAATCTGTGCATGGTGTACCTTAATAATCCCACCTGCACCTTAAAAAGCCAGACACAGACACCTCATCCTCTTTCTCTAGTCTGTTCTCTACTCCCCCACTATCTCTATCTCTTTCTCCCTCTGTTCACTGCATGTGCATCTTCCCCAGGCCTGGTTCTTTTATTTCCCCTCATCTTAATAAATCTCTGATACTGGGTTTTGTCATGCCTTATGACCTTTCCACACAGTAACCAGCACTGATTATTATTTTTGTAAAACAACAGTAAAGGGTTTCATAGTAGCATTTTATTTTATTTTTGGGGTTTCATAATTCTCTTCATTTCTCCCTTTCTCCTTGTTGTCTTTCCTTGCTTGGTTTTTCTTTTTTCCAGACCGGTTGTCTCGGTATACTTTTGGTGCCTGTCCTTGATCTCACTCTGTATCCCAGACTTGGATCGAGCTCACAGAGATCTGCCTGGCTCTGCCTCCTGAGTGCTGGGGTTAAAGTCATGCAGTTCCTAACTAGACAACTTCCATTAATCCATATCCTGTCTGCTTACCTGTTAGATGTGTTCCTTTTCCTTTATCCTCCTGTTAGTACTTATTTCCCTGTTTCAATGCACCATTTCCAATACTGATAAAGACTTCCATGCCATCCTCAAAGATCTATGCATTCAAAATAAAACTATTGTATTAATATATTGGAAAAAAGTAAATCTGTGCATTTTTTATTTCCTAAGATGACTTTCAGTTAAAATTATTTTTGCACAGAATTTATGATAAATATTTTATTTTTTGCAGAAAAATTCCATAGCCTTTTTCATATTTTAACAATTAAACTGGAAAAAATGATAAATTATGCTAATATCTTCTTTCACTATAGTGTAAGAATAGTAGGTATCTGCTATAAATTTTATGCTGAAACAGTGGAGAAAGTATGAAATTAATTAAATGAAGCCTAAGAATATTCATTATTCAAAGATGTAAATAAGTATCACTGAGGTTCTATAAAAACATTTGAGTCTGAAAACAATTTTTAACAAAATAAGAGGATTTTGCAAATAACTATTTTTTAACTTTCCAATGAAAATTGAATCTAAAACTTGCCACAAAGGAAATGAAAAGGGAAACCATTGTGAAATAAAAATAGTGAAGTTATTTACAATCAAATGTTTATAAGCATCACAAGAATCACAATGTCAGTTATTCATGTAAACAAAACTTTATAGTACTCAGTAATCTTAGTATGAACACATATATATTTTAATTGACTTTTTTTCATGGAGAATGATGATGTTCCTCAAAGATCTAGAGAACAGGTAACCAATAACCCAGCACCAGACAAGAGAAACAAGGGCTATCCTAAAGAGTCTAATACATAGAGTCTATCACTGTTGCACTTACTTGCCCACAGAGCTGGAAGTTAAGTTCCTATAGCTGAAGAGACAATGCACTTCTCCAATAGAGATTAGTGACCCCTGACCTTTAGAACTGACCTGAATTTCTTCTACCTGAGTCTAGATTTCCTGAAAGCTAATGTCTCCATGAAATCTTTCCAATGAGAGAAGCTACCAACCAACACAGCTGTGATGCCAATGAACCCAAAAATAATCATTGAAGTGTAGTTGATTGCTTTTTCTCTTTTTACTTTACTTATTTGGGGGTCTACCACACAGCTCCAAAATAAGTCATAGGGTGTCATATTCTTCCTTATGGATGTCCAACCTTTGCTGGCTTGTTTCTAGGCAGCTTTTCTTAACTTAAATTCTGCCATCTTCCTTTTGCCTCTGGGCATTTATCTTTCTCTATTACATATATATCTCTTTCCTTCTTCATCCATGGCTGGTTGTGCAGCTGTTCCCTGGTGTCATCCTCTCCTTTTCCTTTTTTGCTCTTTGAATGTCTCTTCCCAGATTTGTTTCACCTATTTATTCTCTCTGCCTGCCAGCCCTGCCTAGCCTTTCTCCTGCCTTGCTATTGGCCTGGATTTCACTTTGTAGACCAGGCTGGCCTCAAACTCATATAGATCCACCTGGCTCTGCTTCCTGAGTGCTAGGATTAAAGGCATGCGCCACCAATGCTTAGTGGCTATTCAGCTCTTTATTAGACCATCAGTTGTTTTAGACAGGCATAGTAACACAGCTTCACAGAGTTAAACAAATGCAACATAAAAGAATGCAGCACATCTCTGCATCATGAAAACAAATGTTCCACAGAAAAAGCATATGTAACACACTTTATCTAATACTCTACAACAGTATGGCCCAGTAATAGCAATAAGAGTTCAGCAGTGTTATGCTTATTGTGTAGGCAATAAGACATTGTAGTTGGAAGGTTTCTCTGGTCTTGCCTGGCCTCCCATGGACCAGACAAATCTCTCTCACCCACAATCTCTCAGTCAATTGGACACAAGTAAACACACAGAGGCTTATTATTATTTACAAACTATATGGTCTATGGCAGGCCACTTTCAAGCTAGCTCTTATATCTTAAATTATTCCAATTCTATCAAGCTATGTTTTGACATGTTTTTCATGGCTTATCAACCTGCAGGCATGTTGTTCCTTGGGCGGCAGGCTGGTGTCTCTCCAGTCTTCATCCTTCTCTTTCTTGTATCCCACACTGGATTTTCTGCCTGCCTCTAAGATGACTTGCCAAAGGCCAAAGGAGCTTATTCATTAACCAATGGGAACAACATATATTCAAAGAGCACAGGAAGACATTTCCCAGCAAGCTATGGTTTAATTGGACTTAATGTCTGCTTAAAAAGACAGAAACTCTCTTGGAACTGGAGGCCTATCTATCTATTCAGTGCCAATTAAATCATGGTTATTAAAGAGTCTCTACAAATACCAATTTTCTGAACCAGTACAGTCTCTAATAATCAAAAAACATATGGGCTTATACTTACATGTCAGTTTAGTCTACCCAACTTATCAAACAAATTTGTGTTGACAACATATGAAGTGCTCTACAGAAAACCACAGCCAATTAAATACCATAGTGGTGGGTTCTAGGCACAATGGACATATCTATAAAACAGTGACTGCACCCATGTCTTAGAGAATATTATGAAAGTTGTAACAGAAATATTTAATTGCTAGCTGTTCAGTGAATTTCCTGTTGATTCTATATCTTTTATGTCTAATTTATACTCATTTAGTCTTAGAGACAGCTGCCTAAACATGATCTGAATAAGTACAGCACCAATTGATAAGCAGAGAAGGGCAAGGAAAAGCCCATGACACCTCCACTTTATGAAAATACTATAAGGAACTAAGGATTGCTCAGAGTAGAAAAATGAACTTTCACAAAAAAGAACACAGTGATTGCTTAACTAATGCCTCAATTAAATTATGGGAAAAAAGAATTTCCATGCAGAGTAGTAGAACAGGTTTTCTTGCTCATTTCAGATATTATCATTTGGTTAACATGACCAATTGTTTGGTTGGAATCCAGAATTTATGACAGAGACTCAACTGTTAAGTAGTTGAACATTTGTGAACTGTGTTCAGAAGTTCCACTGTTGGGAGGTTATAAGTACAGGAAGGCCCTAACCAGAAGATGATACCTTTGTGATAAAATCAGAGTTGTAGCATGTGTCTTGCTTAGGACCATACAGTTTCAATGGGATGAGTAGCATGTTGTACATATGTTCTAACAATTACTGACTGAAATAAGAGAAACATGGGGCAAAATCAGCCTTTCATCCATTTGCTGATATTTCATCTACAATTTTCTTAAAGCAATTGAACTTAGCAGACTATCTTCAATGACCTAATGCTATTTGGTTGAATATTTCCTTATATTATAGAAACATGTCAGCAGGCATGAGATCACACATGGGCATATGTATACATACACACACATAAGTAGAAAAACTAATCTGAGGTTGACTCTTTACAACCTATTTTTAGCTTAATATACTTGAAGTTATAGGTACAACCATATAATGAATAGTAGGAGATTAGAAGCAGAGTTAGGGAAATACTGTGTGCGTAATATTTTAATATTGAATAATGTCCTACAAATAATATATTCACATAATATGACATCATTTTTGTTAAATTAAATACCTCTGTTACACTACAATAGTCATTTAGAAAAGTATTCTATGAGCAATCTGCCCTGGTTATGGCCAGGTCTTGGAGAGGAGGAAAGGAGTAGATATGGATAGGTTGAGTCAGAGATAATCACCCAGAGAATTTTGCAGCCTGGCTGACTAGCAATCAGAGTGATTCTTTATTTATATAGAATTCAGTAGGCAAGAATAGATTCATATAGGTTCAAAACATAGATCAAATCATGTTTTTGGACATGAGTTTAACTATTTTCTCTTGCACATCTGGGGTCATAAGTTTAGTCAACATTCATGAAACATAACAAAACAGTGTTACCTTTTACAAACATTTTTCCTGAAGTTTAGTCATTACTCCTAAACCATTATCTTTTACAATCAATTTTCCTCATCAACTTCATAACCCAATTTACACTAATCTAGAGGCATATGACAGCCTGCTCTCAGGCTGGTAGCTTTTCTGGCTTGTAGGACTATAGACCAATATGAAATTTTCAAGCCAGGCTAGGCAGATTGCCATATTACTGGCAGTGTATTATTAACTCTTAATAGTCAGAGTGTCCAAAAAAATTCCCCAGGCCAAAGTTGCTGCAGTCATTATTCAATTTCTGGCATAAGCCAATAAAGATTTTATATTTTAAAATGTTCAAAATAAATATTTTGTATATTTATAGCATTTTTATATGTCTAATCCTGACATTCTTTTGTTCCTTTGTTATAGATAGCACAATGGCTCTTCATGAGCTAAATTTTCTAAGAAAGGGACATTGTGACACCTCATCCTTTTATCATCTTTTCACATCAGTCTTTGCCCACAAATATGAGTTTCTGTGAGGGACAGAGGAAATTTTGCTAATTTTACTTTAATGCTGCATGTGCCATGTAATTGCCTGAGTGTACAGTGGAAAGGGGCCTGCAATCTGATCTGTGGCCAACTCCTATAGCCCACCAAATCTTTGTTTTTTGTTTGTTTTTGTTTTTCGAGACAGGGTTTCTCTGTGTAGCTTCACGCCTTTCCTGGATCTCGCTTGGTAGCCCAGGCTGGCCTCGAATTCACAGAGATCTGCCTGCCTCTGCCTCCTGAGTGCTGGGATTAAAGGAATGCACCATCACCGCCCGGCTAGCCCACCAAATCTTGTTGACCTTTATGTTTACTTTGGGTTGATTATCTTGTTCCTGAGTATGTTTTAAAAATGTTTTAAGAATACCTCATGTACTCATAAAGAGATTCTGGCTTCTATATGTGTGTCACAACCTCCAAGATATAAAGAAGCCAGTGAAATAGACAAATCTCTCTCCCTCCCTGAAAGTCAAAGGTGTAATGTGCTCAGGATTTACTGTAGAAGCTTAGAAGCAGAAATTGGGGAAGAAGACATAGATCATTCATAAGTAATTTTCCAGCAATCCAATATCTACAAATTGAACACTTATTAGATGTTCCAATGTATACAACACATAGAGCTCAAAACCAAAAATGGCATGGCTGCCATTATAGTGCTCAGGTTTTCTAGATCTTCTTCAAGCAGCTGTAAAGGGTTTCTGACTTTTGCTCTACCCATCTGATATGACTGCATCAGTATTGTGCATGTTAGTTCAGTAAAAATTTCTTCAGGAAGTATTTTCTAGTGATATCAACCATTATGCCTCAATTATAAGGAATTCAAATTAATTTTCCCTAGGGGTTAAAGTGATGGGGAAGAGGCAAATTATGTGGAAGATTTTCTATCCCAGATACACATTTTGTATTACATTAATGAACATAATACACTACGTTCATTAAAATAAATTAAAATTTCCTAAAGTTGAAAAATTCGCATATACATGAACAAAACTATGAGATCAGGTACTGAGGAAACAACTTCTGGTTTAAATGAGTCATCTTTCCAGTTTTGAAAACTAGTTTCAATTTATTAGCTTATATGGGGACTAGTTTGGTATTTACTTTCATGTATTATAAGAATAGGGAGAATTTGCAAATAGTTGTTACTGTTCATTTCTGTCTATAAAATTTTATTATAGAAATCCTAATATCAGACTCATTAGTACTTAATAATTAGGTAATTTTCTTTCTAAATGAGAAATTATGAATATAATTCTTTATGGATGCTCAAATAATTTCTTTCTTGTTTAAATAGAGACAATTTGTCTATTGCTTTCTTGTCCAGTATGTTTCCAGTGATAGATCTAAGTGGCCTTGTGTGAGAATGAAGATAATACAGACAGATATAACACTGGAACCCAAAGAAAAGCTGGGGTCAGGTGATCTGTGCTCTGAGGAGAAACGACAATACCTTAGAAGCTTTGTGTCAATAATACCTACATTAGAACAGAGTTAAAGATTTACTGCATGGTGATAACAGAAAAGCAGGATTACTATCTAAAGCCATGCGCATACTCATGCTTCGCTCATCTCATGCCTTACAGTCTCTTTAGCCTTGAATTGTTTAGGCCTAAACATCTGAAAATTATGGTGGAGAGTTTTTTTGTACCAACTATTATCATACTCACGGGATCACAAGAGGATTTTTAATGTTCCAAGCCTCCTGTGAATAGGGGAAGTTTGTTTGCCTTTGTGTGTGTTTCTATATCTATGATCCTTGATCTAGATCTGCCCATGTAAACAGCTCTAGTTCACTCACAGACCCACTGAGCCCTATTTTGTTTCCATATATACTTCCAATGATTGAATCTGTTATAGTTTTTCTAAAACAATTTTCTTTATATTTTCATGACATGTTTTTTGAACATTTTCTGTAATGCAGTAACTGGAATTAACTACACAACCTCAGTATAAAGATGAATGCCCAGCATTCCAAAGCAGCAGAGATTGAACAAAAGTTTTATTGTATTTATTGATAATTGAGAAACATTGGGGACTAATTTGAGGTTCAAAACAATCTATATTATATTCTATAAAATCTCAAATATTAGCAACACTAGAATATTTATATAAAAGCTACAGAAGTCTCAGATCGATATCCTGAACCATAAATATACAGAAAATTATCCAGTGATTTTGACTTGATATAATTATCCATAAAATTATCCTGGCATAAGACTTCACATTTTTAATTATTATGCTTTTATCTGTTGTCAATTAACCCTATACCATTTTAAAACATGATTATTGTGTAATGCAGTTTGATATATTGCTGTATATGTAGACTGTATTCCAAAAAATGTTTTTGTGAACATAGATATTATTTCTTGGTAAAATGCTTATAAAAATCACACCAAGCATAGGGATTTCTGATGTCATTCATCTGATATAGAGTAAGGTTAGAATATTTGCTAAAAGTTACCTTTTGCTACTCACATTATAAAGAATGCTTTTATTGTATGAGTACTGGGGCAATAATTACAAATTGAGTTTGTATCATGAATTTTCTGACATGCTCTAAATTTTGAACTTCCTATAAAGATTTTTTTAATTCTGTATATTTGTTAAATTTCTTCCCAATAGTTATATTCTGTTAGGCAAGAATATCTGAGGACTCCAAAACATTTGCCACATTCTTTATATTGTACCCGTACTCCCTAGTATGGATTTTATGATGGTCTTCAAGATTTAGGAACCCAGATAAGGTTTTCTAATATGCATTTTATTTGTAAGCTTTCTCTAATGTATGGATTTAGTGAATTTTTTGCAGAGATAATCCATGGAAAAAGGACATAACACATAACACATTCATTACAACTTAAAGGATTCTGCATTCAATGGGCCTCTAGTGGCCTTGAACAAATGAATACAATCTGTATATTTGTAGCTTTCTTCTCCATTGTGGATTCTTTGATGAACTTGAAGTGTTCAGGCCCTGGTAAAAGATTTGTCACATTCTTTTCATTGGTAAATTTTCTCTCCTTTGTTGATATTGTGATGTCTTTGTAGATGCCCTAAAGGACTTCCCACATTCTTTACATTTGTAAGATTTCTCTCCAGTATGTATTTTTTGATGAACTTTTATTGTTGAGCCTATAGTAAAAGACTTTCCATATACATTGCATTGTTAGGTTTCTCTGCAGTGTGAATATTTTGGTGAACTTTAAGTTTTGAGCCTACAATGAAGGACTTTCCACATACATTACATTTGTAAGTTTTATCTCCAGTGTGTATTCTTTGATGAACTATTAGTGTTATGCTCTTAGTAAAAGACTTTCTACATACATGATTTTTGTAAGGCTTTTCTCCAGTGTGTATTCTTTGAAGAACTTTAAGTGTTGAGCTATGGGTAAAGGACTTTCCACAAACATGACATTTTTAAGGTTTTTCTCCAGTGTGTATTCTTTTATGAACTTGAAGCGTTAAACTTCACATAAATGACTTGTCACATACATAACACTTGTAAGGTTTATCTTCACTGTGCATTCTCTGATGAACTTGAAAATTTGAGGCCTTGTTAAATGACTTGCCACATTCTTTACATTTGTATAATTTCTCTCCAGTATGGATCCTCTGAAGAATATGAAGTGTTAAACTCTGAGTGAAAGACTTGCTTCATGATTCACATATAAATGATTTTTTTTCTCCAGTATCAGTTCTCTGAGGAAGATAAAGAGAAACCCCATGGGCAAAGGGCTTGCCATACTCGGTACATTTGAAAGCATTCTCTTCAGTGGGAATTTTACAATGAGTTCTATATTTTGATGCATGTAAAAGGAATATGTCATGCTCTGGACATTTGTATGATTCTTTTGTCATATGGATTTTGTAATGCTCCTGAAGTACTGATAATATAGAAAAGAACTTTCCACACATTTTATGTTTGAATAATTTTTCTCCAGTATGAACCACATTAATTCTAAGGAAGTCTGAACATCTCCTGTAATTCCTTGCAAATTTCTTATGATTTTGTCCAACACTGTATCTTGGATTCCCCTAAAATTTTGAAGGGTGGTTGATATACTGTCTACATGCTTGGATTTTGGTTGGTTCCCTTCAGTGTGGCTTTGAATAGTTGAAAGGAAATTGCAGGATCTGAATGGAAATGATGCAGAATGAGCTCAAAATTATTTTTTAATGTAGATTTAATTTAAATATAATTATATTATTTCATTTCAAGCTTATGCCATCCACTTTCACTCCAACACTTCATGTATACCCAAATCAATAATGTAACCTCCATTTGATAATCATTACTCTTATGTATTTATGTATATATTTTTCAAATATATACATGAAACACACACACACACACACACACACACACATATATATATATATATATATATATATATATATATATATATATATATCAAAGTTCATAATGTTACTGAAGCTTTACTATTAATGATTATATCTTTTCAGGTCTTACCACTTTTCCCTAGACAAGCAATAATCAGGATAAGCTATGGCAGTGGACAACTCTTCTTGTCACAGTATTCATTAGGTATCTCCAGTTCTTTGATTAGTGAATTGAGGTAGAGGCACACTATGAATTAGGAAACAGTAATTCAGGAGAGTTCTTCAGTTATAATGGAAGGAAAGTCAGTACAAAAGGTGAAGGAGAGCCTGGCAACAACTTTAGCAGCAAGAATAAGAATCTTTTTTTTTTTTTGAGACAGGGTTTCTCTGTAGTTTTTGGAGCCTTTCCTGGACTAGCTGTATACCAGGCTGGTCTTGAACTCACAGAGACCCACCTGCCTCTGGCTCCAGAACGCTAGAATTAAGGTGTGTACCACCACCACTTGGCCAGAAAGTTTATCTTAAAGTTTCACTTTTCTGATACTATTCTGTATGCAAAGGTAGCAGCACCTGTATTCCCTGCTGCCACACTCAGAGACCAGAAAGCAGGTAAAAAAAATGTCCTCAATCAGTGATTTTGGACATAGCAGAGATGCAGAGATCATGAACTTTTATAGATAAATCAAAAGTTAGTTTCTCACTTTCTGCATTTGGAGGGTTTCTTATTCCAGCAGATTGTGGCAATCTCTACAACCTGGGTATGTGGCTTCAGCACCCTGCTTTTTACTGTACATGGCCATTTTAAATTGTGTCAGAACACAGCTAAAGAACTCTCTGTGTTATCAGTAATCATTCTCAATTTTCATGTTATATATTAAGAGGGAGGATGTTGTGACTTTTTCATGAGATCGAAGTGCCCAACATCTAAACATTTCATGAAATATGTGTCTTTTCTCAGATATAAATAATAACTGAAGTTGTCCTCGGTAGGAGTTGAGTTTCGATATTTATGTCTAATATCAGAAAATTTGTAAATATTTCAGGTTGTGAACTGATGTAGATAAGTCATACTGGAAAATAAAAGAGGCAGGAAAGAGTGGAAAACAGGATGGAGAACAGAAATGACAATTATAATAAAGAATTTATATTAAAATATAGGAAAACACAAAAATATGGTTTTCCACAGTGAGGAACTACAGTGAAGTTTGAGAGCTCTGCAAATGAAGCATTTATGTGTGGAATGTCAATCTGCCCATCCTTGTGCATGAATTTACCTGAGAACATGCCATCCTATGGATCCTGTCAGGAAGTTTATGTTTCTTTGTGTGGTTTTGGAGCCTTTCCTGAAACTCACTCTGTAGCTCAGGCTGGCCTCGAACTCACAGAGATACACCTGCCTCTGCCCCCGGAGTGCTGGGATTAAAGGTGTGTGCCACCACCACTCGGCCAGGAAGTTTATCTTAAAGTTTCACTTTTCTGATACTATCCTGTATTCCCTGCTGCCACACTCAGAGACCAGAAAGCAGTTAAAAAATATCCTTAGTCAGTGAGTTGTGTCATAGCAGAGATGCAGAGATCATGAACTTTTACAAATAAATCAAAACTTTGTTTCTCATTTTCTGCATTGAGGGGGTCTGTTATTCCAGCAGATCCTGGCAATCTCTACAACCTAGGTATGTGGCTTCAGCACACTGCTTTTTACTATGCACAGGCATTTTAAATTGAATCTGAACACAACTGTAAGAAATTGTAGTGACCCCATACTCACATTCCATTTCCCTGACATCATTAATTAAAACGTAACAGACACCTGTATTTGAGCCACCATGTGGTTGCTGGGAATTGAACTCAGGACCTTTGGAAGAACAAGCAGTACTCTTAACCTCTGAGCCATCTCTCCAGCCCCCACACCTGTATTTGAAATAATGGATGGAATCTGAACAGTAGCCTCAACTGAACGAATTTCTCAATCTGGGTTAAGTAATACACTTGCCTACAACCAAGGCACAGTAGAAAATTGATACCTCAGCAGTGTCTCCAATGAGGAACTCCCTTTTTTTAAAGAGTTATTTATTTATTTGTTTGTTTGTTTGTTTATTACGTACACAGAAGAGGGCACCAGATCTCATTACAGATGGTTTTGAGCTACCATGTTTGTGCTAGGAATTGAACTCAGGACCTTTGGAAGAGCAGTCAGTGCTCTTAACCTCTGAGCCATCTCTCCAGCCCCTGAGGAATTCCCTTTAGATTCCATGTTTCATTCTACAATTTCACTATTTTACAGTTTTGTAGTGAAACAAATTATTAGACTCTCTCTTAAGTTTATTTTAAACAGTGAAAATTCTTTTGGATTCACTTGCAAATGCTGTTTCTAAATAATGGTATTCTTGCATCCAGTTTAATACTTTGGGTTGTTAATGAAGACACTTCAACTCCTACCACCTAAAATTTCCTTGTTGAGACATTTTGATTGTTTGTGAAATCCAAATGAATATAAATACACTTTGCCTACAAATTCTCCATTAGTTCATTTGTTCAAAAAAAATGTACTATATAACCATAGGATTTAATATTGCATCAGCTCCCAGGGGAGTGATAGTTAGCATGTGTCAGCACAACATAAGGGCATTGCAAGTTCACTGTAGGGTTAATAGATAGCAAAGAGAAATAATGGAATAGACTCTCTGAATCTAGTGATAAAACAGAATAATAAACAGAAGAAAACTTGCCTAATAGGATAATTTCATACCACCTTATGACTGACAAATTCCATTTGGAAGTTTGTATTACATTTGAACACTTCAACTTAGTATATAACACAGTAAGTCTTTCATAGAAATACTACTTTACACGTTATCATTGACAGGAAGATATTCCACCCATTTTCATAGTGCCTCTTTCTTCAACAGTCTATAATGAGCAAAGAGATACCTGAGTAAAAGGATCATAGGAACATGGTTTCTTTCTCACTCATATGAGATGACCTAATTCCATTTTCAGTAGGACATGGGTATGCACGTATTTTTGTATATCAAATGGTTAGACTATGCATTAATGCAGAGAAATTATTTTGAAAAAATAAAGCGAGGAAACAGTGGAAAGCAGCACACACATATGTGACATTCATTCAAAATCCTTTACCTTGACAGTCACATCAGAAAAAGAAAAATAAAGCCTTGTAAAAACTGAGAGGTAATGTAAAGGTTTGGGATCACCACAAAAGAAGCTTTTGTAGGAGAATGGGCAACAAATCTCACCTCCAGACATCCATTTACCTGAGAAGAAGCCATCTCTCTTTTCCCTTCCATCTGGATCCTCTCAGGAAACTTTATCTCAAAATTTCACCTTCCTGATAATATTTTGGGTTGCAAAGCAAGAAAATCCTCACATACTTTCTACCACACTAAGAGACTGGACAGCAGGATCCAAAAAATTCCTCTGTGAACTATAAAAGGCAGAAATGTATAACAACGTGAACTCCCAGAGGCATACAAAACTGAAGATTCTCCTTTAATGCATTCAGGTAGGTAGATTGTTTGGCCAGAATGAATGACTTTAATAAAGGCCGCACAACATGGTTAAATTGACCTGATATAGCGAGCAGAGTCAGGTTGGCATTTCAAGTTGAGCCTGAGCACAGCTGACATTGAGAAGCAATAAGGACCCTCACATTCTCTTTCTCTGGGGTGGTTGATCAAAGCAAAATGACGCTTCCATGAAGGATAACAGTATCTATGGGGCAGTCGTAAATGAAAGTAATTCTTCAACTGGGTAAAAAATCTAGTTGCTTGTGTCCAAGAAGCATGAAGGCAATGTAGTCCCCTCTAAAGTCTTCACTTACCTTTCCTATTGGTTTCTATGGTCCAGTTTATAATACTAAGATTATGCAACTTTGCATGAGTCTCAAGATTAAAACTTTTCATAAATGTATTTTTATAGTGACATTACTTCACCCAGGGATGAATGGATAGTTATTACTCAAACACACCAAACTTTCATTTTTGTCTTTTTCTTGCACTAAGGTAAGGTATTTACTAGAATCAGTGCTGCTTGACATGCATTCGCTTTGCACAAATGAGGAATTCACATGTACTCCATTGTTTTTAAATTTCAATATTCTGTTTTTAGTTACTACAAATTATCCATACTTTTTCAATGAACACCAATTCTTCTCTTTGGAAGAAAAGTAAAAAATTTAAAACCCCTAAACAGGATTAAAGAGAAACTACTTTTAAACTGAACAAGATGCAATGACCTTGTTTGGATAGAAACTCTGCAGCACAATCAACTCCTTCATAAACCTCTCACTACAATCCAGATGTGTATGTTAAGACTCTGCACAAGGAAACCAGACTGAAACCTAGAGTATGAGGAAGGAAATAGAACTGGGGGTAGAATTAAATGTAATCAGTTTACAGAAATAGACAGAAGCATAATGATAACAAATAATACCAGCCATTTTCTTCCCCTTACTTACAGTGGGCATAACAAATTACAACTATGTTTATTTGCCTGTATTTTCCCAGAAATTTATTTGGTAACAGCATGCAAAATAATGTCTTACTATAAAACAAATCTGGTATCTGAATTGCATGGTTATTAGTCGTATGGTATCATCTAGAATCTGAATCAACTGTATCAGTTCCACACCTGCAGAAGGCACACGAGATTCACTGAGATTGGTGAGGAATCTGCCTGGGCAGTGGAAAGACACCTTCTTTAACCATGATTTTACCACAAGGTTCTAACCAAAGATTTTTAATTTCAGATTGAGGAAAATATGTGTCTGTCACAATTTTCCTGGCTGTGTTTTCCAGAAATTAACACATTTCCATTTACACACATAAGGCAGAAAAACACTCTGAGAGCATGACAAGCATATGCTCCACTAGGCTTGAGTTAAATGCTGCCTCTTTTCCCCTAATAAACTGGGATCTCCACGTTGGTCAAATTGCAATTAGAAGTCATTTCAAAGACATGAATGATTTATTTCTCATAAATCATTCCTCTTTTTACATTTAAGTTTCACTTTATTGATGGCTCCAAATATTACAGCTCTGAGGAAAGGAAGATAAGTCATCTGAACTAGTTTGTGGTACATTGGAAATGGAAAGTACTGTGTATTTTCCTTGAAATTTCAATAAAAAATATTCCTCAATGCTTACACATACATAAATTTGCACATGATTAAAATCAGACACATAATAAAGCAGGTATGCAGTGAGCAAGTCTTACATTATTCAAGCCTATGCTTCAGGATAAAGACCCAAGAGTTCCTTGTACCTTAGAATTCAACTACTCCACTTAATTGACACAATTATGGGAAGCCCCCATATGTTTGACATAACTTGTTCCATAATGGCACTTTTCCTTAACATATGACAAATTCATTTGTTAAACAGAACCAATGTTTTCTTAGGAGAGAGCTAAATCCTTTCTCACTGTGGCAAGGAGCTAAGCCAGAAACACACACACACACACACACACACACACACACACACACACACACACCACAAACTTGTGTACACACTACATTAATAAAAACAGAATTCCCATACACTATTCTATACTGTTGAATTATACTTAAGGTGTCCAATGCTTTCTGGCATAGGTGTGATCTGTAATACCTGTTGTCTTGTAAAAAATCCTCCATTTTGAATTCTCTGAGTGATTTAGGTCTTTGAACATGAATTCATAAACTAGGTCATATCCAATACACAATATGACCATGAGAAACAGAGAGAACAGCATAAGTTATGACAAGTCAGTGGATTTTTGCTGTGTTTCACACACTCTCCTATCATGATTAGTGGAGAAGTCTAGTAATGCTCACAAGATCCATATTCATAGGAAAACTGATATTGCAGGAGAGAAAAGCCCCACAACACACACTGCAAACTAGGATAACTGCTTGATGATGTCACATAATAATCAGAGCAGGATGATCATATTTTCATGAATATAGAGACAAATTTGAAGGACAGAAAACAGAAAATTACAAAACTAAACAGAAAGAATTGAGGGTCCCCAAAAGGGAGTCAGTATTATAACCAGAGAGTAGTGATGGTCCAGATCCCTTTTGTGTCTTTCCCTGACAATTGAGAGTGGTTGTGACTAGCAGGGGTCTAACACTGAGATTCTAAATTCATGAGCGAATAAAAGTTTTTATCCATGCAGATGGCATAGATCTCACTGCTTCCATAGGGTGAGTAGTCTTTTGTCCATGTGCTCCATGAACTATTAAATTCTGTACCAAAACATAACAACAGAAATTGAGCACAGGAGCCTTAGAATGAAATACTGTGGTAATTCAAGTGTGCAAAGATTCAAATCAGGTTTTCTTCATTTGAGAGGATTTTCCTCATTGCTCATGAACTTATGTGATTTCATATTATAATATAGGTATATGCATATCTATCACATGAATACACCATATGCACTTAATTTTCCAAGGTTTCTGTTGGAATCATCATTCTCTGTAACAGAACTCAGTATTTCTTTTACCAATTGAGTTTTCTGTTAATGTTTTCATTTGTGGAAGTCTTATTTATACTGCAAGTATTCACTTATATACTGACAACAATCAAAACTTTGCCTCAAATATGAGAAAACAGACAAAGAAAAGAACACACTAGATGTACTTCTATTTTCTCCTTTTTTATTATATTTGTGTTTTAATTTTACACATCAGCCATGGGTTACCCTATCCTCCCCGCTCCCACCCCACCCCCACCTTCCTCCCAGCTCCTCCCCTCCATTCCCATCTCCTTCAGGGCCAAGACTCCCCTGGGGATTCAATTCAACCTGGTAGATTCAGTACAGGCAGGTCCAGTGCCCTCCTTCCAGGATTAGCAAAGTGTCCCTGTGTAAGCCTAAGATTCCAAACAGCCAGCTCATGCACTAAGAATAGGTCCAGGTCCCACTGCCTGGGTGCCTCCCAAACAGTTCAAGCTATTCAATTGTCTCACTTATCCAGAGGGCCTGATCCAGCTGGGGGCTCCACAGCTTTTGGTTCATAATTCATGTGTTTCCATTAGTTTGGCTATTTTTCCCTGTGCTTTTCCAATCTTGGTCTCAACAATTCACACTCTTATAGTCCCTCCTCTTTCTTGATAATTGGACTCCTGGAGCTCTACCTGGGGCGTGGCAGAGGATCTCTGCATCCACTTCCATCAGTTATTGGATGAGAGTTCCACATAACAGTTAGGGTGTTTGGCCATCTGATCACCAGACTAGGTCAGATCAGGCTTTCTCTCGACCATTACCAGCAGTCTACAAAGGATGTATCATTGTGGAGTTGGGGACCTTTCTAGCACTTTGCTTCTTCCTGTTCTCATGTGATCTTCATTTATCATGGTCTGTTATTCCTTGTTCTCCCTTTCTGTTCTTGATCCAGCTGGGATCTCCTGATCCCCTAAGCTCTCTTTACCTTGAACCTTGCTCTTCATTACTCCCACTATTATACTCCTCTCTT